>NC_068934.1:4564796-4867826 GCF_023091745.1 Budorcas taxicolor | reverse complement strand
TATGAAAGGGGAAATCAACAATAACACAATAATAGTGGGAGACTTTAATACCCCACTCACACCTATGGACAGATCAACTAAATAGAAAATTAACAAAGAAACACAAACTTTAAATGATACATTAGATCAATTAGACCTAATTGATATCTATAGGACATTTCACCCCAAAACAATGAAGTTCACCTTTTTTTCAAGTGCTCATGGAACCTTCTCCAGGATAGATCACATCCTGGGCCATAAATCTAAACTTGATAAATTCAAAAAAATCGAAATCATTCCAAGCATCTTTTCTGACCATAATGCATTAAGATTAGATCTCAATTACAGGAGAAAAACTATTAAAAATTCCAACATATGGAGGTTGAACAACACACTTCTGAATAACCAACAAATCACAGAAGAAATCAAAAAAGAAATCAAAATATGCATAGAAACTAATGAAAATGAAAACACAACAACCCAAACCTGTGGGACACTATAAAAGCAATGCTAAGAGGAAATTTCATAGCAATACAGGCATACCTCAAGAAACAAGAAAAAAGTCAAATAAATAACCTAACTCTACAACTAAAGCAACTAGAAAAGGAAGAACTGGAGAACCCCAGAGTTAGTAGAAGGAAAGAAATCTTAAAAATTATTGCAGAAATAAATGCAAAAGAAACAAAAGAGACCATAGCAAAAATCAACAAAACCAAAAGCTGGTTCTTTGAAAGGATAAATAAAATTGACAAACCACTAGCCAGACTCATCAAGAAGCAAAGAGAGAAAAATCAAATCAATAAAATTAGAAATGCAAAGGGAGAGATCACAACAGACAACACAGAAATACAAAGGATCATAAGAGACTACTATCAGCAGTTGTATGCCAATAAAATGGACAACGTGGAAGAAATGGACATATTCTTAGAAAAGTACAATTTTCCAAAACTGAACCAGGAAGAAATAGAAAATCTTAACAGACCCATCACAAGCATGGAAATTGAAACTGTAATCAGAAATCTTCCAGCAAACAAAAGCCCAGGTCCAGACGGCTTCACAGCTGAATTCTACCAAAAATTTCGAGAAGAGCTAACACCTATCCTACTCAAACTCTTCCAAAAAATTGCAAAGAAGGTAAACTTCCAAACTCATTCTACGAGGCCACCATCACCCTAATACCAAAACATGACAAAGATGTCACAAAAAAAGAAAACAACAGGCCAATATCACTGATGAACATAGATGCAAAAATTCTCAACAAAAGTCTAGCAATCAGAATCCAACAACACATTAAAAAGATCATACACCATGACCAAGTGGGCTTTATCCCAGGGATGCAAGGATTCTTCAATATCCACAAATCAATCAATGTAATTCACCACATTAACAAATTGAAAAATAAAAACCATATGATTATCTCAATAGATGCAGAGAAGGCCTTTGACAAAATTCAACATCCATTTATGATAAAAACTCTCCAGAAAGCAGGAATAGAAGGAACATACCTCAACATAATAAAAGCTATATATGACAAACCCACAGCAAACATTATCCTCAATGGTGAAAAATTGAAAACATTTCCCCTAAAGTCAGGAACAAGACAAGGGTGTCCACTTTCACTGCTACTATTCAACATAGTTCTGGAAGTTTTGGCCACAGCAATCAGAGCAGAAAAAGAAATAAAAGGAATTCAAATTGGAAAATAAGAAGTAAAACTCTCACTGTTTGCAGATGACATGATCCTCTACATGGAAAACCCTAAAGACTCCACCAGAAAATTACTAGAGCTAATCAATGAATATAGTAAAGTTGCAGGATATAAACTCAACACACAGAAATCCCTTGCATTCCTATACACTAATAATGAAAAAGTAGAAAAAGAAATTAAGGAAACAATTCTATTCACCATTGCAACGAAAAGAATAAAATATGTAGGAATATATCTACCCAAAGAAACTAAAGACCTATATATAGAAAACTATAAAACACTGATGAAAGAAATCAAAGAGGACACTAATAGATGGAGAAATATACCATGTTCATGGATCGGAAGAATCAATATAGTGAAAATGAGTACACTACCCAAAGTAATCTACAGATTCAATGCAATCCCTATCAAGCTACCAGCGGTATTTTTCACAGAACTAGAACAAATAATTTCAAGATTTGTATGGAAATACAAAAAACCTCGAATTGCCAAAGCAATCTTGAGAAAGAAGAATGGAACTGGAGGAATCAACTTGCCTGACTTCAGGCTCTACTACAAAGCCACAGTCATCAAAACAGTATGGTACTGGCACAAAGACAGACATATAGATCAATGGAACAAAATAGAAAGCCCAGAGATAAATCCACACACATATGGACACCTTATCTTTGACAAAGGAGGCAAGAATATACAATGGAATAAAGACAATCTCTTTAACAAGTGGTGCTGGGAAAACTGGTCAACCACTTGTAAAAGAATGAAACTAGATCACTTTCTAACACTGCACACAAAAATAAACTCAAAATGGATTAAAGATCTAAATGTAAGACCAGAAACTATAAAACTCCTACAGGAGAATATAGGCAAAACACTCTCCAACATAAATCACAGCAGGATCCTCTATGATCCACCTCCCAGAATTCTGGAATTAAAAGCAAAAATAAACAAATGGGATCTAATTAAAATTAAAAGCTTCTGCACAACAAAGGAAACTATAAGCAAGGTGAAAAGACAGCCTTCGGAATGGGAGAAAATAATAGCAAATGAAGCAACTGACAAACAACTAATCTCAAAAATATACAAGCAATGCATGCAGCTCAATTCCAGAAAAATAAACGACCCAATCAAAAAATGGGCCAAAGAACTAAATAGACATTTCTCCGAAGAAGACATACGGATGGCTAACAAACACATGAAAAGATGCTCAGCATCACTCATTATCAGAGAAATGCAAATCAAAACCACAATGAGGTACCACTTCACACCAGTCAGAATGTCTGCAATCCAAAAATCTGCAAGCAATAAATGCTGGAGAGGGTGTGGAGAAAAGGGAACCCTCCTACACTGTTGGTGGGAATGCAAACTAGTACAGCCACTATGGAGAACAGTGTGGAGATTCCTTAAAAAATTGCAAATAGAACTCCCTTATGACCCAGCAATCCCACTGCTGGGCATACACACCGAGGAAACCAGAATTGAAAGAGACACATGTACCCCAATGTTCATTGCAGCACTGTTTATAATATCCAGGACATGGAAACAACGTAGATGTCCATCAGCAGATGAATGGATAAGAAAGCTGTGGTACATACACACAATAGAGTATTACTCAGCTGTTAAAAAGAATTCATTTGAATCAGTTCTGATGAGATGGATGAAACTGGAGCCGATTATACAGAGTGAAGTAAGCCAGAAAGAAAAACACCAATACAGTAAACTAACACATATATATGGAATTTAGAAAGATGGCAATGACGACCCTGTATGCAAGACAGGAAAAAAGACACAGCTGTGTAAAATGGACTTTTGGACTCAGAGGGAGAGGGAGAGGGTGGGATGATTTGGGAGAATGGCATTCTATCATGTATACTATCATGTAAGAATTGAATCGCCAGTCTATGTCTGACGCAGGATACAGCATGCTTGGGGCTGGGGCATGGGGATGACCCACAGAGATGTTATGGGGAGGGAGGTGGGACGGGGGTTCCTGTTTGGGAACACATGCAAGAATTAAAGATTTTAAAATTTAAAAACAAACAAACAAACAAACAAAAAATAAAAAAAAATAATTAAAAAAATCAACAAATTGATAATCTTGCTATACTGAAAAATAAAGGAACAGATATGAATTAATAATATCAGGAAAGAGAAAGTATAAAACACTAAAGATTTTACTATATTAAAACATAATATAGAAATATTATGAACAATTTTATGCCCACAAATCTATCAACTAGGATGAAAAGGACAAATTCTTTAACAGATACAAAATCCAAAGCTCATCTAAGAAGGCATTTAAAATTGGTACAGTCATCAGTCTACTAAAGTAAGTGGTACCTTAGTTAAGTTTCCCTGACAAAGAAAATAAGCAGCCCAAATGGACATTTCTGTCAAATTCTACCAAATACTTAATGACAAAATTAGGCCAACTATATGCAAAGTTTTCTAAGACATAGGTGAGAACACTTTATAACTTGTTTTACAAGGCAATCATTATCCTTGCACCAAAGATATTACAGAACAAAAATATTATAAGAAAAATAGATATAAACCAATATTTCTCATTCGTATGGATATAAAAATGTTTCATTAAAATATTTGTAAATCCAATCCAGTAATAAATTAAAAGAATAGCA
Source organism: Budorcas taxicolor (assembly GCF_023091745.1). Lineage (NCBI taxonomy): Eukaryota > Metazoa > Chordata > Mammalia > Artiodactyla > Bovidae > Budorcas > Budorcas taxicolor. Next base: position 4,863,503 of record NC_068934.1, on the reverse strand, counting down.
CACTACATCCGGGAGGGAGTAAGGATAGCTAACCAAGGAATGCAAGGTTGTTTAAACATTTTAAAATCAGTCAGGGTAATTTATCATAACAGACTAAAGAGAAAAAAAACAATATGACCATCTAAAATACACAGAAAAAGGATTAGACAAAATATAACATCCATACATGCTTAAAACCCGGAGCAAACTTATAAGCAAACAAAATTTCCTAATTCTAGTAAAGCCTATCTACACAAAAATTATATTGCCAATAGTATATTTAATGGCTTTAAATGGCTTGCTTTTCTTTTAAAATTAGGGAAAAGGAAAGGATGTGTGCTCGAACAGTCCTATTCAACATCATAATATATGTCCTAGACAGTACAAAAAGATGATAAAAATGAGTACATGTTGTGTAGACTGGAGTGGAAATAATTATATGACTTTATAGTCTACATAGAGTTTCCCAAAGAGTCAATAAAGATGAAAATTAATAGAACTAAAAAGTGAAGTTAGCAAAAATGCAAGATACAATATCAACATACAAAAATCAATCATATTTTATACACACTCAATGGGCAATTGAAAATCATTTTTCAAATTAAAATTTGATTTAGCACCCAAGTCATGAGATACACAGACATCTTCAAAAATATATGCAAGTTTATTTGCTATGAAGTCTAAACTATGATTGAGAGAAAACCTAAGAGAAGGTATATAAATGTAGACTCAGTACTATAATAATCCAGGTCTATACATTCAGCAGGGCTTCCCAGGTGACACTTTGGTAGAGAGCCTGCCTGCTAATGTAGAAGACACAGGAGACACAAGTTCCATCCATGCTTCAGGAAGATCCTCTGGAGGAGGGCATGACAACCCACTGCAGTATTCTTGCCTGGAGAATCTGATGGACAGAGGAGCCTGGTGGGCTACAGCCCACCGGGCTGCAAAGAGTCAGACACTACTGAAGAGACTTACACACACACACACACACACACACACACACAATAAGCATATCCCAACCCAACCCAAATGCCAGCAGCGTTGTTGGTAGCAGTGGAAAAGCTACTTTTGAAAGCTATTCGGAAATACGAAGGAATAAGAATTTCCAAAGCATTCTGGAATAAGAACAAAGTTGCAAGATGTATATTACAGATTTGAAGATTTATAAAGCTATAGACAGTATATTAAAAAGCAGAGACATTACTACACCAACAAAGGTCGGTCTAGTCAAGGCTATGGTTTTTCTAGTGGTCATGTGTGAATGTGACAGTTGGACTGTGAAGAAAGCTGAGCACCAAAGAATTGATGCTTTTGAACTGTGGTGTTGGAGAAGACTCTTGAGAGTCCCTTAGACTGCAAGGAGATCCAGCCAGTCCATCGTCAAGGAGATCAGTCCTGAGTGTTCAATGGAAGGACTGATGCTGAAGCTGAAACTCCAATACTTTGGCCACCCGATGCAAAGAACTGACTCATTTGAAAAGACCCTGATGCTGGGAAAGATTGAAGGTGGGAGGAAAAGGGAACGACAGAGAATGAGATGATTAGATGGTATCACCAACTCAATTGACATGGGTTTGGATAAACTCTGGGAGTTGGTGATGGACAGGGAGGCCTGGCGTGCTGCAGTCCATGGGGTCACAAAGAGTTGGACATAACTGAGTGACTGAACTGAACTGAAAGCTATAGCAATCAAGAAACTGTAGTACTGGTGAAAGAATAGGCCCTTAGATCAGTAAAACAGAACTGAGGGCACAGAAAAGACCCCCAAAATATTAATATCATCAGGTAATTTTCAATAATATTGTCAAGGTAATTAACAAGAAAAATGGTGTTCTTTTCAACAAATGATAATGGAAAAATTGAACTGCATTAAAAAACTAAATATTAAAGCTTACCTTGTGCCACATATAAAAATTAACTTGAACTGAAGTTGCATGCAAATATCTACAAAAATACAGAAAATATGTCCTTTGGTAAGGCCAATATTTTTTAATAGGACATAAAAATGCAAATGATAAAGAAAAAATATATTATACTTCATTAAAATTAAAAATTTCTCCTTGTGTAAATGTACTATTAAGAAAATTAAAAGGACATCTGTATACTAGGAGAAGATATTTACAAAACAAAGAACTAACTCAGAAAATATAAAGATCTTTCAGAAGTCAATAATAAGTAATCAAACTACTAAGAAAAAAGCAGGCAAAACATCTGAGGAGATTTTTTTCTAGAGATTTATGGATGACAAACATGTAAAATGATACTCAATATCATTAGTCATTAAAAAATGTAAATGAAAATTGTAATGAATACTGCAAAACTATAATTTGAGATATAACTAAACACCTGTCAATATCAAGAGCTGGTGAGAAGGTAGAGCAGTTGAAAGTGTCTCATATATTGCTAGTGAGAATGCAAAATGATAGAGCTATTTTAGAAAATACATCAGCAATTTCTTATAAAAGTTACACCATATGATCCAGAAATACAACTTCTAGATGTTTATGCAAGATAAGGAAAAACTTATGTCTACACAAAATCCTGTTCACAAACATTTACAGCAGATTATATGGTAGAGATTAAATTCATAATCTCCCAAAACTCAAAACAATTAAAATGTCTACAATTGGTAAGAGATAGAATATGGTGCATTAGACTTCCCTGATGGTACAATGGATAAAAAATCTGCCTGCCAATGCACGCGACACAGGCTCAGTCCCTGGTCCAGGAAGATCCTATATGCAGCAGAGCAATGAAGCCAATCACCACAACTACTAAGCCTGCACGCTAGCGCCCACGAGTAGTTGAAGTAGTACTGCAATTACTGAAGCCTGCATGCCTGGAGCCTGTGCTCCACAACAAGAGAAGCCACAACTAGAAAGTAGCCCCCACTCGCTGCAGCTAGAGAAAGCCAGTGAGCAGATACAGCATGGCCCAAAGTAAATAAATAAATACATAACTTTAGAAAAAGAAATATGGTGCATCTATAGAATGAAATTCTACTTGGCAATACAGCAGCACGGAAGAATCACAAAGATATGAAAGGAAAGGAATTGTATAGTATGATGGCTACATTCTTGATTGTTCCGTTTATAAGATACTCATGAAAAGGCAAAATCACAAGGACAGAAACCAGATCAGTCATTTCCAGAGGCTGTTGCCAGGGAGAAAGGAATGATTATGATGATAAAGAGATATGAGGAAGATATCAGTTTGACAGAAATATTATTTGTCTTAGTTTTGGTAGTGCACTTATGTGTTAGAGCATACAGAACTGTATTAGAGACCCGTGTTAGAGAGTGTGTTAGGGCGGAGTTTATGGTGCTAAAAGGATAACTCAACCAAATTTTGTTAAAAAGACAAATGCTGAGTAAATACTATAGAATAGAGATTATTGGCAATACAGGGGCCTGAGAGCAGACTAGTTAGCCTGTTTTTAAACTGGCCAAGCTATTTGTTGTATAGTAGATAATAATGCTGAAAAGTTGAAACTGGTATTTTTGAAACTATTTGTAAGTGGGGCTTATAATTCTGTGAAACTGTAATATCAAGTCAAAAGTTACAAGCCCAAAAACTGATGGAATGTACCCAGTTCCTAGCTTTAGGAATATGATGTTCACAATGAGTCCTTTTCCTTTTACTAGATAATAATAAATTACTGGGAATTTTCACCTTCCAGAACAAGCACTTCAGGTCTCCAGCTTGTCAGCAGTTGAGCTTAAGTGCCTCACTGCTTTTTGCCAATGCATTGAAAAAAGTGTGGTTTTGAAAAGTGGTATATAACTATAAATTTTTGAATTAAGGAATATATAAAGTCAAAATGATAAAAGATAACCAATCATCTCTCACCCTCAACCTTGCCTTCCACTAGAGATACTCCTCATAGTAATGGCAGAGTAATCAATCAGACAGCCATGCGATAGCAAATGTCATAGGAAAAGAAGCAACTTGTTTATGAATATCTTGAGTGTCAGATAATGAAATATTAGTTTTAGGTTCATTGATTAGATTTCAAGTGCAAAACACCATGGGAAAGATAAATTATTTGAATTCACACTTAGATGTAAGTTACTTGTCATATATTGTTTTCTTCCCTGAGAATATACTTTAAGATAGAATGACTATAAAGCACAAATCTACTGGGAGCTACTAAGGGATCTGGTCATGATGAAGGCAGAAGTCTCAATTACCAGGGTCTTAAAGGTTTCTGATGAAGCTCTACTTATTTTAATATTGTATTAGAGTACAGCACTGTGCCTAGAATGCCTAACATTGTGCCTAGAAAACTAACAAACAATTATGAATTGATACCTTTAAATGACAGGAAAAATGTCCACGTTAAAAATTAACAGACTTAATTGGATTTCTTGCCTTTACACTCCTCCTCCACTAGATCTTATTCCTACCTCCTTGGTTAGCACTACTGAACCCAGATTTTGTAAGTTATGATGCTTCATGCATAATTTTCTCAGATCTACAGCATACTCTGTAACAGAATACAAAATTTATTAATAGATAGCTGTATAATTTCCTGTATGTGTTTCACACTTTCAGCCCCTCCCACTTTAGTTTCCCCCCACCTCAACGACACAGATTTGTCCATATCTCCTTGTCATGTTTCATTGCATATGTAACCGGGCTTTATTTACTTGTTTTTGCATCCATAATACAGCACACAGTGAGTCTTTTCCTGAAATGCATATCTCCCTTTTTTTCTGGCGAAACAGACTCCTCTGTAAGAGACAGTTCAAAAGTTGCCTTCTGGGTGAAAAATTTTTTGCACAATATAGGCTTAAATTTCTGTTTTTGCTACCTTAATTCTTTGTTTGTAATACTGTTGTAATTACTATGGTATTTTCATGCACTAAATTATTTATATTCTTTCTCCTTCACTAACAACATTTATATTTGCTTGTCTAAAGGGAGAATTTATGTCATATTAATCTCATAAATCTTACTATCTAACATTGTGCATGGAACATGGTAGTTGCTAAATACATTATAGATTAAATTGAACAAACCATGTGTTTTGAGCACTTAGAGTAAATCTATTGTGAAATGGCAAGTAAGACTACTTTTGGAGTCACTAGTGACTACTCTGTGTTATTAACTGGAAACTCTTCTGCATAAAAGATGTGGCAATTGTAACTTATCTAACATTAACTGTTCATTACATCAGCTGGTCAGTTTCTGTAACACTAAATCCAAGAAGAATACTTTTATCATCAATATTTAGTCCTAGATTTCATGCATTGTAACAGATACCAAAACCTAGTCATATTTGTATCTTTAACACTTAGTTTTTTGCTGATAATAGAGACAATTAAATGTTTTCATATTTTAATTCAAAATATGGATAAATTCAATACATTTTTAAATAATATTTTCTAAAGCTGAGTCAGCACAGACTTGAATGAATTCCAAGTCTTACATCCTTACATGCTTTTCTAGTTCTAAGAGTATACATATAATGGATGTTTCAATTTTTCTTAAAAATTGAAGACAAAGTATAGTGATAGTATCGGAGATGGCGATGACACCCCACTCCAGTACTCTTGCCTAGAAAATCCCATGGACGGAGGAGCCTAGTGGGCTGCAGTCCTTGGGGTTGCGAAGAGTTGGACACGACTTCACTTTCACTTTTCACTTTCATGCATTGGAGAAGAAAATGGCAACCCACTCTGGTGTTCTTGCCTGGAGAATCCCAGGGAGGGGGGAGCCTGATGGGCTGCAGTCTATGGGATCACACAGAGTCAGACAAGACTGAAGAGACTTAACAACAACAATAGTGATAGTATACAATAATATTTATGGTTAATTAATATGTATTATGATAATATGCATATTAATTAACCAACTGACCAAAAAAACAAACCAATATTCTAGCTTCCATTCTTGCATTAAAAGGAAAATTATGACAAAGCATAAACCCAGATAAAATGAAGACAGCACAAATAACAGATAATCTGATATAAAATTTCTGAAATCACTCAACCAAAAAAACTGCCAAACTTTAGTAAATGTTTAAATTATGCTAGAAGTTGTCAAAATGTAATTTTTAAAAGTATAATAAAATCACCATTCTCATACAAATATAAATGTATATGTGTGTCTGTGTGTGTGTGAGTGTGTGGACTCAGTTACTCAGTTCTATCCTACTCTTTGTGACCCCATGGGCTGTCACCACCAGGCTCCTCTATTCCTAGAATTTTCCAGACAAGAACACTGGAAGGGGTTTCCATTTCCTCCTCCAGGGGATCGTCCAGACCCAGGGATCAAACCTGTGTCTCCTGCATTAGTAGGCAATTCTTTACCACTGTGCCACCTGGGAAGCTCTTAGGAATGTATACTTGTCAAAAACATGATTTGATTCCATTAATTGATCAGAGGACAAGTAATTTGATACAATTGGGTCAAAGGAGAATGCAATGGACAGACACATGTGTAGGAATTCAGGAATACTAATGTACTTAGTAGATGCTAAATTGGTTATTATCCAATTAGTTATTATCCAATCGGTTATTATCCAAGTATATTATCATAACTTTCATGCAACAGTTTGTATTTCTATGAATGACCACCATCTGCTATATTATCAGTTTTCTATAATTTTCAGTGTTGTAGTATATCACAGGATGATGAAAAGTGGATATAATCTGAAAGAATAGGCCAGACAGGACACACAGAAATCTTTCCTTGCCACTTAAAACCCATTCACATATATTCTTGATAGAAAGGTCTATAATACCATCTAAATTAATGCAACATTTGTTGTGATTTATGATTAAATAATGTATGCATATTCCTAAAAGATCAGGTATTACATGGCCACATATACATTGATGTGGATTTCAGGAACACTCAATTTAAAAAGGTTCAGAATACTTAAAGACAATTTTTGAGAGCTATTAGGGGAAGCTCTAAATTCTATGCCCTAATTGTACTTAAAACAATTTGAATAATTTACATTTGATGTGATAACAGTATGTGTAAAATCCTTAACAATATGAAATCAGTTTTGAAATAATTTTTAAATTGGAAAACATAGTTTTACTATTACTCTGGAAAAAAAGCAATTATTTTTTGTTTTCACAAGATCTTCTTATCTAAGATTTGAGATGTTCTTGCAAGTGCATTTATCATTATTTGCGATATATGTTGACAGGTGGCTGCTCTTTATGTGCTTAGAAATATTTTACTTGCTGTGTTTAAAAATAAGATTGAAAAGGAAGTGGTTCAAGATAATGAATTTGTTATGAAAAAAATTTCATATCTTAAATACAAACCGTTAACATATTTCCATCAATCATAAGAGGGGGAAAAAAAAACATGCTTGCAAGAAAAGGAAAATTTAAGATTTGCCAAGAAGAATTGAACAGTATTGATGTAATTGCTTGGGAAAAGGGCCACTGCATTGGAAAGCATGATTAAAAGAGCTGTAGTGCTTGGGTGGAATCCAGCCCACCAGCTCAGCAGCTGCACATCTTGGACAATCTTGTGCTGATTATTAGTGATGGAACACCAGGTATAATCAATGGTGCTCATTGTTATGAATGCATTTATCAAAATTCCAACAGCTTTACTTTTTTAAAAAAAAATAATTTGATACAAAGTAGGCTATGACTTTCTTAAACCACTGATATTCATTAGAATTCAAAGAATGATGTGGCAATAAATTGAGGCTATATTTAGATTTATTGTTTTCTATCAAAGGACATAGCCATATTAACTCCAGAGGCGGTTTTTTAGTTTTTGAGTTTTAACTAGCTTTGAAAAGATTTTCCAACATTTAAGAATCATTTATTATTATGTATATTGTCACCCTGCTTATTTAACTTATATGCAGAGTACATCATGAGAAACGCCGGACTGGAAGAAGCACAAGCTGAAATCAAGATTGCTGGGAGAAATATCAATAGCCTCAGATATGCAGATGACACCACCCTTATGGCAGAAAGTGAAGAGGAACTAAAAAGACTCTTGATGAAAGCGAAAGAGGAGAGTGAAAAAGTTGGCTTAAAGTTCAATCTTCAGAAAACAAAGATCACGGCATCTGGTCCCATTACTTCATGGGAAATAGATGAGGAACCAGTGGAAACAGTATCAGACTTTATTTTAGGGGGCTCCAAAATCACTGCAGATGGTGACTGCAGCCATCAAATTAAAAGATGCTTACTCCTTGGAAGAAAAGTTATGACCAACCTAGATAGCATATTCAAAAGCAGAGACATTACTTTGCCAGCAAAGGTCCTTCTAGTCAAGGCCATGGTTTTTCCAGTAGTCATGTATGGGTGTGAGAGTTGAACTATGAAGAAGGCTGAGCACCGAAGAATTGATGCTTTTTAACTGTGGTGTTGGAGAAGACTCTTGAGAGTCCCTTGGACTGCAAGGAGATCCAGCCAGTCCATTCTGAAGGAGATCAGCCCTGGCTGTTCTTTGGAAGGAATGATGCTAAAGCTGAAACTCCAGTACTTTGGCCACCTCAAAGTACTTGGAAAAGACTCTGATGCTAGGAGGGATTGGGGCAGGAGGAGAAAGGGACGACAGAGGATGAGATGTCTGGTTGGCATCACCGACTCAATGGATGTGAGTTTGAGTGTACTCTGGGAGTCGGTGATGGACAGGGAGGCCTGGCATGCTGCGATTCATGGTGTCACAAAGAGTCGGACATGACTGAGCAACTGAACTGAATTGAATAGAGTATCTTATTAAGCTGAAATAAAACAGATCAAATCTATGGGTGGGCTTCCCTTGTGGCTCAGTGGTAAATAATCTGCCTGCCAATGCAGGAGACACAGGAGACACAGGTTTGATCCCCAGATTGGGAAGATCCCCTGGAGAAGAAAATGGTAACCTACCTCAATATTCTTGCCTGGAGAATCCCATGGACAGAGGAGCCTGGTGAGCTACAGTCCATGGGGTCAAGACTGAGTGACTGAGCGCACACACACACACACACACACACACACACACACAATCCATGGGTAACCTTAGAAGAAATGTTGATACAATGTTGATACACAGGGGTGGAGATAAAAGGCTAAGGAATCCCTTGAGATTAGTTAGGGGGGAAGATTTCAATTCTTTTAGTACCTGAGGTTCACACATATATCAAAGCAATAGAACCCTTACAAAGTCAGATTGTATGGATGACTGATAATGCTTAGAGTAATAAAAGAAATAAACACAGAAAGAGTATGTTTTGGGGGGAAACAACAGAGTGGATGATTTCAGAATTCAGCCCAACACACTTTTATTATAGTACGCTTAAGTACCCCGCTTACACTATGAAAGTGAAAGTTGCTCAGTCGAGTCTGACTCTTTGTGACCCCACAGACTATACAGTCCATGGAATTCTCCAGGCCAGAATACCAGAGTGGGTAGCTGTTCCCTTCTCCAGGGGATCTTCCCAACTCTGGGATGGGACCCAGGTCTTCCACATTACAGGAGGATTCTTTACCAGTTGAGGCTGTGTTTGATCCCTGGGTTGGAAAGATCTCCTGGAGAAGGGAACAGCTACTGACTCCAGTATTCTGGCCTGGTCACAAAGAGTTGGATAGGACTGAGTGACTTTCATTGTTTATACTACAGGAAAGAGAAAGAGCAGCACAATATAAATTGAGAGGCTCTCCATTTGTAGGTAAGTAAGTGAAGTCACTCAGTTGTGTCCAACTCTTTGGGACCCCATGGACTGTAGCCCACCAAGCTTTTCTGTCCATGGGATTCTCCAGGCAAGTATCCTGGAGTGGGTTGCTGTTTCCTTCTCCAGGAGATCTTCCCGACCCAGGGATCAAACCTGGGTCTCCCGTATTGCAGACAGACACTTTAACCTCTGAGCCACTAGGGAAGCCCAATGCTCCATTTGTATCAGGATCAAACTGAACAATTCTGCTGTAGAACTCCTGATACCTGAGTGTGCAGAGAGATAAAATACTACTGTCTCAAGTTAAGATTGGCCAAAGTGGAGAGTATGGGGAAGTCTAAATACACTTGAGCAAGCATCAGCTCATCTGAAACGTCTTTCCCAAAATCGGAGGTGGCCATGGAGGAGTGGTAAGACACTTGCCAACAAGAACAATACGTTCTCTCTTGGAACGATCCTAAGGCAGCAGTACTGACTAGAGCTGGAGCAAAAGTAATTCAACTTATTTTACAAGAAAGAGCTCTGACTCTTTTGTATTCCAAGCAACCAAAACTGGGAGTTAATGGCTACTCAGTCTCAATCTCCTCCTTGAAATAAAACAGTAGGCATACCTTTATTATCAGAAGTAAACCAGCAGAGATTTCTGTCTATGTAGAAACTGCATCTCATAAGGCTAGAAGAGAACAAGAACCAGAAACAATTGAAGACTAGCATAAAACACCCTGTGGAGATTCCCAGAAGTACTTGAAGGAAATCTTTAAGGAAAAAGGTTTCTTAAATGAGTGATAAGAGCATGTAGCTACTAAGATTTCTAAATTAAAGTTTAATATAGATTTGTCTTGACTTAGAGTCTGGTGAAGCCTAGTATATTCAGAGTATGTTTTAGCTGCTTTTGAACATTTCAAAGAAAAACCATAATCAACATTTTGATTTAACAATTATTTTTGCCAAAATCTAAAGCTCTGGAGACTAAGCTGTCCATTCTCTGAATGGATAAATAAATGGCTTACATTGGAAAATGCAAGTGCACTCAGATGCTCAATCAATAATAAGGTTTAATTGTCCATGGAATGCAATGGCACAGTACAAGAGAACATTTAAATATTAGAACACTAGTTTAGCATAACCTATGAGGAAAACAGTGGAGAGTGCTTTACCAAAGAATGGGGCATTGATTGATAGTGGTTTGTCATCTCACTGTAAGAATATAGAAAACTAGAAAAATATACAGAAAAAAAAAAGTTGTTTACAGGCACTGGGCAACAATCATCACAGGATTTTAATTCTGGAGAGGAAAAAATGAAATGAACACTACAAGTGTTCAGTTTTCTGCAATGATTCACTTTCTCAAGTGTGTTACAGGGAGGAGAAACACAAGAAGAGCACATGGGTCTTGCTGGTAGGTAGACAGATGAAAATGCTGAAATCTAGAGAACAAATATTGGAATGGAGAGACTACAGAGAAAGAGGACGGGTAATCTGCATAAATCGTGAGACTGTTACATACTGAATTATGCTGTTTATGCAAGAAGAACCAGTATTGAAATATTGCTCACAAGCGTTGGGTATTGTTCAAGTCTACTCAGTCAAAATGGAGAAACATCACTGTATATCAAAAAAATCTGATAGAGATCCTGTAGTGGTATGAACTGGAGAAGGGCATGGCAATCCACTCCAGTATTCATGCCTGGAGAATCCCATGGACAGAGAAGCCTGGTAGGTTCCCAGTCCATGGGGTCACAAGAGTAGGACACGACTTAACGACTAAACCACCACCACCAGTAGTGGTATGAACTTAGTGGCAGGACCCAACTTGACCTAAAATAAAGGCTACAGGGAGCTGACCTAACAAACTAAAAAACAAGCCAGAAGAGCATTCAAGGTAATCTGCAAGTAACAATCTACTCCAATAAACTTCAATACTCTTTAAATAAAGGCAGCAAAATCCAGACTCTTAAAAATACAACTTTGACAGTGTCTAAAACTATATAGGAAAAAAGCAAAAAAAAAAAAAATTTGAGCTATAAATGGAAGGAATTCAAATCAAGAGAAAGATATCCAGGAATGTCAAAGCTCTTGGAATTAGAGGCAAAATCTAAAACAAAAACAAAAACAAAAACAAACTATGAAAATTGTGATAATGAATTTAAAGGAAAATATAAACTGAATGAAGGAAATAAAGATATATAAAAGGAAATAAATGAAACTCCAAGAGCCAAAAAATTAAATCTCCAAAGTGAAAAAAATACACTGAAATGGCTTATGAGAAAAATGGATGCTGACAAAAAGAATACCAATGACCTTCAAGACATAGCAACAAGCAAACACATATAAACAAGCAACAAAAACAGCAAAAATAAAGCCCTAAACAGAAGAAAGAAGATAAGGAGAAGAAGGAAATAGAATAAATGAACAGAACCTCACTTACAAGTAGCACAATATGTGTAGTTAGATTTCCAGTATGGAAGATACTAAAAAATATTTGAAGAAATAATTTCTATTGTAGTCTCAAATTTCTTGTAAAAATTATAAACTCACAGAACCAGAATGCTCTTCACCTTCCAGAAAGGGAAAAGAGAGAGAGAAGTCTTCCCTGGTGATCCAGGGGTAAAGAATCTGCCTATAATGAAACAGCTGCAGGAGACATGGGTTCTATCTCTGGGTCAGGAAGATCCCCTGAAGAAGGGCGTAGCAACCCACTCCAGTATTCTTGCCTGGGGAATCTCATGGACAGAGGAGTCTGGTGGGCTACAGTCCAAAGGGTTGCCAAATTCGACATGACTGAAATGAATTAGCGAGCATGAATGCAAAAAGAAAGGAAACCACATTGATTATTTTATAATCAAATTGATGAAATTCATTAAAGAGAAAAAATCATTAAAGAAGTTAATGAAAAACAATACAGTACATCTTTACATACAGGAATACAAAGATAAGAGTAATCTCACATCTTGACAAAAACTATATAAACCATAAGATCATGAAATGGCATCTCATGATAGCATGTGGATTAGTTCTGCTGAATGGATCAAGAGAGATAGTAGATTTATTCCTGTAGACCTGTTCATATTATCATGGGCAAAGTATGCCACTTTCTTAGCATTCTATAAATAATATGACAAGTATAGACAGATATAGACACCTGTATAGATACGAGTGGAGTGTATATCATGGAAATAAAATTTCCCATGTTTAATCCTGATTACAGCACGCTAAAGTCAAGGTATGTCAAAGTACATGACCTTTTCAAGCGAAGATGCTCTAAGTCCTCTTCAGTCCTTATTATTCAATTTTGATTCTTAAGAAAATACAAAAGAAATTAGAACTGGAAAAATATATAGTATTACATGTCTTTTACATGGCATTTATCATTCAAGGAGGTAGGCCTTTTCACTGGGACACCGACAAGTCTGTTTTTGGAGAAAATATCAAAAATTGCCTAAATATGCATCAGACCTCAAGGCAAGGTGAAGAAGATGAAGAGATACCTCCTTTTTGCCATACTTACTTTGTTGCATTCACAGAAGGTATAATTCAATAATCATTTTAAGCACCTATTATATGCCAGGCAGTGCTTTAGGTACTTGAACAAGGCCATCATGAACAGCGGTGCTTGCCCTATACAAGGGCAGGTCATCAAGATGACATACTGTAGCTGAAATTCCTGGTGAGATTTTTGTCAGCAGAGAAGAAGAGGTATGTTCTCTTATTATTCTTACATCCTGAATGCATCTATTTCAAATTTGCTTTCGTCCTGGGAGTGTCACCTCTTCAATTCACATAAAGACATGAAATGTGCTTGTAATGACCTTGTTCATATGGGTCAGTTAGTGTTTGAATCCATTGTAAATATTGTTTCGACACTCAGAAGGTGTCTCTTTAGTTTTTCTTACAAAGCCTAGAAACCTCGCTGTGCATATATTTTCTTTTACTAAATATAAAATTTTTAATTTTAATTTGAGGTTCATTACTTTACAATATTGTATTGGTTTTGCCATACATCAATATGAATCCACCACAGGGATACACATTTCCCATTCTGAAACCCCTCCCTTCTCCCTCTCCGTAGAGGGGTTTGTAACAAAGAAGTCATCTAACAGCATTAAGTATGATTAACAAAGTACAAAACATTTGTCTATTTTTTCCCCATTCTACATCCCAGAGAAATAATCAGTTCAGTTCTGTTCAGCCACTCAGTCGTGTCCTACTCTTTGTGACCCCATGAATCGCAGCACGCCATGTCTCCCTGTCCATCACCAAATCCCTGAGTTCACTCAGACTCACATCCATCGAGTCAGTGATGCCATCCAGCCATCTCATCCTCTGTCGTCCCCTTCTCCTCCTGCCCCCAGTTCCTCCCAGCATCAGAGTCTTTTTCCGATGAGCCAACTCGTCACATGAGTACTGGCCAAAGTGCTGGAGTTTCAGCTTTAGCATCATTCCTTCCAAACAACACCCAGGGCTGATCTCCTTCAGAATGGACTGGCTGGATCTCCTTGCAGTCTAAGGGACTCTCGAGAGTCTTCTCCAACACCACAGTTCAAAAGCATCAATTCTTCGACATTCAGCTTTCTTCACAGTCCAAATCTCACATCCATACATGACCACAGGAAAAACCGTAGCCTTGACTAGATGGACCTTAGTTAGCAAAGTAATGTCTCTGCTTTTCAATATGTTATCTAGGTAGGTCATAATTTTCTTCCAAGGAGTAAGCATCTTTTAATTTCATGGCTGCAATCACCATCTGCAGTGATTTTGGAGCCTCCAAAAATAAAGTCTGACATTGATTCCACTGTTTCCCCATCTGTTTCCCATGAAGTGATGGAACCAGAGGCCATGATCTTTGTTTTCTGAATGTTGAGCTTTAAGCCAACTTTTTCAATCACTATTTTCACTTTCATCAAGAGGGTTTGTAGTTCCTCTTCACTTTCTGCCACAAGGGTGGTGTCATCTGCATATCTGAGGTTATTGATATTTCTCCTGGCAATCTTGATTCCAGCTTGTGCTTCTTCCAGCCCAGCATTTCTCATGATGTACTCTGCATGTAAGTTAAATAAGCAGGGTGACAATATACAGCCTTCAGGTACTCCTTTTCCTATTTGGAACCAGTCTATTGTTCCATGTCCAGTTCTAACTATTGCTTCCTGACCTGCATACAGATTTCTCAAGAGGCAGGTTAGGTGGTCTCGTATTCCCATCCCTTTCAGAATTTTCCAGTTTATTGTGATCCATACAGTCAAAGGCTTTGGCATAGTCAATAAAGCAGAAATAGATGTTTTTCTGGAACTCTTGCTTTTTCCATGATCCAGTGGATGTTGGCAATTTGATCTCTGGTTCCTCTGTCTTTCCTAAAACCAGCTTGAACATCAGGGGGTTCATGGTTCATGTATTGCTGAAGCCTGGCTTGGAGAATTTTGAGCATTACTTTACTAGCATGTGAGATGAGTGCAACTGTGCCATAGTTTGAGCATTCTTTGGCATTGCCTTTCTTTGGAATTGGAATGAAAACTGACATTTTCCAGTTCTGTGGCCGCTGCTGAGTTTTCCAAGTTTGCTGGCATATTGAGGGCAACACTTTCACAGCATCATCTTTCAGGATTTGAGATAGCTCAACTGGAATTCTATCACCTCCACTAGCTTTGTTCATAGTGTTGCTTTCTAAGGCCCACTTGACTTCACATTCCACGATGTCTGGCTCTAGATTAGTGATCACACCATCGTGATTATCTGGGTCGTGAACATCTTTTTTGTACAGTTCTTCTATGTATTCTTGCCACCTCTTCTTAATATCTTCTGCTTCAGTTATGCCGATGCCATTTCTATCCTTTATCGAGACCATCTTTGCATGAAATGTTCCCTTGGTATCTCTAATTTTCTTGAAGAGATCTCTAGTCTTTCCCATTCTGTTGTTTTCCTCTATTTCTTTGCATTGATCGCTGAGGAAGGCTTTCTTATCTCTTCTTGCTATTCTTTGAAACTCTGCATTCAGATGCTTATATCTTTCCTTTTCTCCTTTGCTTTTCACTTCTCTTCTTTTCACAGCTATTTATAAGGCCTCTCCAGACAGCCATTTTGCTTTTTTGCATTTCTTTTCCATGGGGATGGTCTTGATCCCTGTCTCCTGTACAATGTCATGAACCTCCATCCATAATTCATCATGTACTCTGTCTATCAGATCTAGTCCCTTAAATCTATGTTTCACTTTCACTGTATAATCATAAGGGATTTGATTTAGATCATACCTGAATGGTCCAGCGGTTTTCCTTACTTTCTTCAATTTAAGTCTGAATTTGACAATAAGGAGTTCATGATCTGAGCCACAATCAGCTCCTCGTCTTGTTTTTGTTGACTCTGTAGAGCTTCTCCATCTTTGGCTGCAAAGAATATAATCAGTCTCATTATGGTGTTGACCATCTGGTGATGTCCATGTGTAGAGTCTTCTCTTGTGTTGTTGGAAGAGGGTGTTTGCTATGACCAGTCCACTTTCTTGGCAAAACTCTATTAGTCTTTTCCTTGCTTTATTCCGTATTCCAAAGCCAAATTTGCCTGTTACTCCAGGTGTTTCTTGACTTCCCACTTTTGCATTCCAGTCCCCTATAATGAAAAGGACATCTTTTTCGAGTGTTAGTTCTAAAAGGTCTTGTAAGTCTTCATAGAACTGTACAGCTTCAGCTTCTTCAGCGTTACTGGTTGGGGCATGGACTTGGATTACTGTGATATTGAATGGTTCGCCTTGGAAACGAACAGAGATCATTCTGCCGTTGTTGAGATTGCATCCAAGTACTGCATTTTGGACTCTTTTGTCGACCGTGATGTCTACTCCATTTTTTCTGAGGGATTCCTGCCCTCATTAGTAGATATAATGGTCATCTGAGTTAAATTCACTCATTCCAGTCCATTTTAGTTTGCTGATTCCTAGAATGTGAACATTCACTCTTGTCATCTCTTGTTTGACCACTTCCAATTTGCCTTGATTCATGGACCTGACATTCCAGGTTCCTATGCCATATTGCCTTTACAGCATTGTACCTTGCTTCTATCACCAGTCACATCCACAGCTGGATATTGTTTTTGCTTTGGCTCCATCCTTTCATTCTTTCCGGAGTTATTTCTCCACTGACCTCCAGTAGCATATTGGGCATCTACTGACCTGGGGAGTTCCTCATTCAGTATCCTATCATTTTGCCTTTTCATACTGTTCATGGGATTCTCAAGGCAAGAATACTGAAGTGGTTTGCCATTCCCTTCTCCAGTGGACCACATTCTGTCAGACCTCTCCATCATGACCCGCCTGTCTTGGGTTGCCCCTCAGGCATGGCTTAGTTTCATTGAGTTAGACAAGGCTGTGGTCCTAGTGTGATTAGATTGAGTGGTTTTCTGTGAGTATGGTTTCAGTGTGTCTGCCCTCTGATGCCCTCTTGCAACACCTACCATCTTACTTGGATTTCTCTTACCTTGGGCGTGGGGTATCTCTTCACGGCAGCTTCAGCAAAGCGCAGCTGCTGCTCCTTACCTTGGATGAGGGATATCTCCTCACTGCTGCCCCTCCTGACCTTGAACTCGGAATAGCTCTTCTAGGCCATCCTGAGCCTGCGCAGCCACCACTCCTTGGATGTGGGGTTGCTCCTCCCTGCTGTGTCCCCTGGCCTCGGGCATCAGGTAGCTCCCCTCGGCTGCCACCCCTAACCTCGGATGCGGAGTAGCTCTTCTCGGCTGCTGCCCCTGACCGCGGACATGTGGTAGCTCCTCCCGGCTGCAGCCCCTGGCCTGGGGAGTGGGGTAGCTCCTTCCAGCCGCCACCCCTGACCTCAGACTGGGGTAGCTCCTCTCAGCCGTTCCTGTGCCGTCACAGCCTGGCACACCTGGCCACTGCCCCTGACCTCGGACATGGCATAACTCCTCTTGGGCACCACCCCTCAGGCATGGGGTCCTCCTGGATTCTGCTCCTGACCTCAGACGTGGGGTAGCTCCTCTCGGCTGCACTAAGCGCGCCAGTTGCAGCCACCCACACTAATCAGTTAAGAGTCCTCCAAAAGGACATTTACAGGATTCAGTAATTTGAAGGCTTTTAAAAACTCAGGTCTGTACACAGCAATAGAGGGAATTTTATAAGAATTCCTAAGACTCACTCTGCATAGGGAATGCTATAGAGAATCCTATTTGGAAATATAGCCATGAAATTAAAAGATGCTCACTTCTTGGAAGGAAAGTTATGACCAACCTAGATAGCATATTCAAAAGCAGAGACAGTACTTTGCCAAAGGTCCGTCTAGTCAAGGCTATGGTTTTTACAGTGGTCATGTATGGATGTGAGAGTTGGATTGTGAAGAAAGCTGAGTGCCGAAGAATTGATGCTTTTGAACTGTGGTGTTGGAGAAGACTCTTGAGAGTCCCTTGGTCTGCCAGGAGATCCAACCAGTGCATTCTAAAGGAGATCAGCCCTGGGTTTTCTTTGGAAAGAATGATGCTAATGCTGAAATTCCAGTACTTTGGCCACCTCATGCAAAGAGTTGGCTTATTGGAAAAGACTCTGATGCTGGGAGGGATTGGCGACAGCAGGAGAAGGGGATGGCAGAGGATGAGATGGCTGGATGGCATCACTGACTCAACGGACGTGAGTTTGAGTGAACTCTGGGAGATGGTGATGGACAGGGAGGCCTGAGGTGCTGCAATTCATGGGATTGTAAAGAGTCGGACATGACTGAGCAACTGAACTGAACTGAACGAACATATATATATATATATATATATATATATATATATATGCAATTTGTTAATTAGTGAGGACTTCATGTGGCTTGAGGTTTTATTAATATAGGAAGGAAGGGAACCAATGCAGAGAATCACGGGCCTGCCAAACCATTGGATGACCTGGTCAGACAGAAATCAGGGGCCATTTCTGTCCTACTATGTTCAAGGGAATTGCATTGAAATTACCACCTAGAGATCAGGGGTATTGCAGCTAGTTCAGCTGTATGCTTCATGGTTGCATTTAAACCCATAAAAACTAGGAATAAAAAAATGGAAAATTAAGTCTAGGTGCCTCTGCTGTCCTTTATAAACCTTCTCACCCATGAAGATAGTTACTAAAAACAGGCTTTTGCCATCCCTACTGCCTTAGGTCAGTGCATCTAGTTAGTAGATCTCATTCATATCCAAAATCATACTCCTGAAATAGTCTGGGAAACAGTGATTTAAAAAAAAAAAATCTTTCTAGTTAGAAATGGGGCAGAATATGATGGCCAGAGCCCATCTGCAGTAGTCTACCACATTTTGTTTCCCTTATCAGGTAAGCTGAGGGACAGTGTAAAGTAAACAAGGCTGCAAAAGGGGTTCTGACATATGTCTCATCATTGTTGCTAAGTGAGTGGTTTTGACTTAGTCTTCCATATTCATTTTCATAGTTGTTGTTTTTTTTTTTTTAAACTCCATTTGAATAAAAGCTATAGTCAGCTAAATGCTTCTTGATCAGGACTGGCATTACTAGTCATATTCTTCATTTGTCTATAGTATTATTTTGTCTAGCCCCCCATTTACTTTTAAACTTATTAATAGATTTCTGCAGTAGGCTTTTCTACCTTCAGTCTATTCTGCATGAGACTGTCTATTCTTTGGGCAGAGATAACACTGTGACCCTAACCACCTATGAAGACTGCCTTTTCATGAGCTGCTACAATAAGGTAATGTTTTGCTTTGCTTGGGCATGGGGGAAAACAAGAATGGGCCTCTTAGAAAGGCTTGCCTGCAAAAACTGCCCAAGGATACCCAAAGTGGAGGCTTACTTTGTTTAATTTTGATCCAACTTACTACAAAATTCTTAATTTACAGTTTTAATCTCCTATAAATATAAAACATATACATTTAAAGATAATATTTCCTGCTAAAATATAATCCATATTTTCTCATTGAGTCCTTTGTAAAGGGAGTATTCTGTATGAAAAAGTTTTACTAGGTTAAAAAGACCAACTATACATAGTGATGGAATTCTGAGAGAACCTGCTAAGAAGTACGTTTCTCAATAGGAGAATGTGAAGGGCTGAATTCAGAGGTGAGTTGAGTCTAGGGCTCACCTGGAGGATGGCTTCCCTTTGTTCCCATCAGCAGTTAATTACTTCAAGGGCACTCTGTTCAGGCAAATAATTATATGTCTCTCTTATGAAACTCCATAATAATTATATACATTCATTTCATCAGAGCAATACTTCCCATTACCTAGGGCACCCCTTCAATTAGCAATATAAAAGATTAGAAATGAAATGAAAGGCCTCTTAGATTTTGAGAAATATATTTAGTGGGTAGTACTGTCCAACATTTTAAACGTTTTTGAATACCCATGATGCAAGAAACTAAGTTTAATCTACTTCCCCTTATAAAACCTACTCTTTTCCATTTAGTTTTCTATAAGAAAATTGCTATTTCACATTTAGTTCTAACAGTTTAAGCTGATAGGGAAGACTACAGAGGCAGCAATTTTATTTCATGAACTGATTTCGAATGTAGTCTGATTTTCTCCTGTGCATTTCTGAAGTTGGGCCTATTCCTGAGCTAGCCAGTGTGTGTGTATAGGGCATGTGGCTTGTCATTTTTATCTTCTCTCATTTTTTTTTTTCCTTTCAGTACATCATCAAAATTGTTTGATGCTGTTAATATTTTCCAATGTCTAGACATAATGGTTCTCTGAAAATAGCTTTCAGAAACAATAACAATTGTTTTTCCATCAAACTAACTATGTTAAATTATATTTCTAACCCATCTCCACAGCTGAATCAGGTGGGGGTGGGGGGAGCTTCTGTGTTATGAAAAAGTTTCCTCTCACTTCACCACTGCCACTCAGGAAAATCCTGTGGACACAAGATAGCTTCTTAAATAAAACTTTACTTTTAATCTAGAAAGGGTCTCCAGCAATCAATAACATTAAAAAGAATGTTCTCTATAATCTAAGCTACGATGATGAACTGAAAAGTGTTAGTAGGCTAGACGGTTAGGAATTTTTCTAGAGATAATCATTTACAAAACAAATTAGGGTTACTTGTATTTTATTTACAATTGCAATGTATGTGAGAAATTGCCATGTAGAAAGACTCTGCTCTTGGGGGTGCTTCATATGTTTACATCCTCAAATCTTAGAGTAGTCCAAGGAAGTTACTTGCTTTAAGTAAATTATTCAAATTTCCAACTGTCCTAATTATCCTACTTATTGCAAAAGAAAACAAAATATCTGCTAGAGAGTTGAACCCATAAACAAGCAATATACTACTCTTTATTCTCTTTTAATCTAGAACCATCTTCAAACTTTCCTTGTCTTTCATGATCACGGCATGTTTTGAAAAATCTTTAGTACCATTTTAGATTTGTAAAAGTTGTGAAGATAGGATAGAGATCACTCTTATTTGCCCTGCACCCAATTTTCTTTGTTCAGATCTTATATAATATGATACATTTGTCACAGCTAGTAAAGCCAAAATGTATGTGTGCTCAGTCATGTCTGACTCTTTCTGACCCCATGTACTATAGCCCAGCCGGCTCCTCTGTCCATGGAATTCTCCAGGCAAGAGTACCTGAGTGGGTTACTATTTCCTATTCAAGGGGATCTTCCTGACTCAGGGATCCAACCCACATCTTTTGCATCTCCTACATTGGCAGCCAGATCCTTTACCACTGAGCCACCTGGGAAGCCAGTAAACCAATACTGATACAATATGATTAACTAGAAGCCCATACTTTATTAAGATTTCCTTTGTTTTTGTTTAATGATCTTTTTTCATCCCAGGACACATTTAGTCAATGTGCCTACTTTAGCTTCTCAAAATTATGACAGTTTCTCAGACTATCTTGTACTTGTGATGATCTTGATAGTTTTGAAAATAATGGTCTCATTTTGCAGAGTCCTTCATTTTGACTTAATCTTTTTTTTTTTTTTCTGATCACTTTGTGATTCAGGTCAGTTCAGTCTCTCAGTCATGTCTGTCTCTTTGTGACCCCATGGAATACAGCATGCCTGGCTTGCTGTCCATCACCAAATCCTGGGGCTTGCTCAAACTCATGTTCATTGAGTCAGTGATGCCATCCAACCACCAACTTTGTTGCTATTTTATTCATTTATTTTTGATTTTTGAGAAACATGAGGTAAATTATCATTATTGTGTAATGTCAAGGGTATATATTACCAATATGAATTTTATATTTCAGGATTTTGTGGTTCAGTGGTTAAGAATCCACCTTGCAATGCAGGGGACATGGTTCAATTCCTCTTTGGGGAACTGAAATCCCACTTGAGTGGCACAACTTAGCTCACAAGCAGCAACAGCAGAGCCTACATGCTCTGAAATCTGCAAATCATAGCTGGAGAGTCCGTGCACCACAGCAAAGATCCCTCAAACCCCAACTAAGACTTGACACGGCCAAATAAATAAATACATTTTTTAAAAAAGTTATGTTCCATCTCCCTGAGGAACAGAATTTACGTGCATTATTTGAAGTTCTGCTATGGAGAAATTTGTCTCCCCCCTGCCCATTTATTCATTTACATACTTATTTATTCAATAATTTATTTATTTATATTTCTACAAACTGATGAGTATTTACTTTTACTTTACTTAGACAGCATATTAAAAAGTAGAGACGTTACAGATGAAGGTCCATCTAGTTAAAGCTGTGGTTTTTCCAGTAGTCATGTATGGATGTGAGAGTTGGACTATAAAGAAAGCTGAGCGATGAAGAATTGATGCTTTTGAACTGTGGTGTTGGAGAAGACTCTTGAGAATCCCTTGAACTGCAAGGAGATCCAACCAGTCCATCCTAAAGGAAATCAGTCCCAAATGTTCATTGGAAGGACTGATATTCAAGCTGAAGCCCAATACTTGGCCACCTGATGTGAAGAGCTGACTCATTGGAAAAGACCCTGATGCTGGTAAAGATTGAAGGCAGGAGGAGAAGGGGACAACAGAGGATGAGATAGTTGGATGGCATCACTAACTCAGTGGACGTGAGTATGAGCAGACTCTGGGAGTCAGTGATGTACAGAGAAGCCTGGCATGCTGCAGTCCACAGGGTTGCAAAGAGTCAGACACAACTGAACTGATTATCCAGAGCTACATTAACAGAGCAACTGAATTGATTATCTGATGCTACATTATTCATTTTATTGCTCAAATGTTTCCACTTTTGGCTACTGGGAGCTCTCTTCATTGGCTCTTATGTTTCTCTTGTACACCTGTATCATTATGAGTCTGGGGTTATTTATTTATTTTAGCACATCTTTACTTTCTGTAAGCAAAAGAAGCTCCAGACTTATCTTGACTATTTTCTGGTGCAGCACTAAAATCAATCATTTCTCCAAGGAGCCCTGTTTTTCCTGTTGTTGTTTGTCTGTGTGTTTTATTGAAAGTGGTGAACCTTGACATTTTTAAAGATTCAAGCCATAATTTTTTTGGCACATTGATCCTAAATTTGGATTTATATTCAAATTTATATTATACCCTCATGATTATATTCAGATTATACATTTTTGGTCAGAGTATCAACCATGGAAGTGTTGTTATGTTCTTCTTCAGCCATCATATCAGAAGGTGCATGATGTGATCTGTTCTATTATTGTTCATGCTAACTCTGATCACTTGGTTAAATTAGTTTGTGCCAGATTGCTCCAGTAAGAGTCATTGCTGGGGGAGACACTTCGACATCATGCAAATATCCCATGGACTATAGCTCACCAGATTCCTCTGACCATGGAATTCTTCAGGCAAGAATCCTGGAGAGTGTAGCCATTCCCTTCTCCAGGGGATCTTCCTTACCCAGGGATTGGACGCCAGTATCCTGCATTGCAGGCAGATTCTTTACTGTCTGAGCCACCAGAGAAGCCCATAAATATTCTACATCTCATCAGATTTTTATCCCCTAATTTTTATATTTACTGATGATCTTTGCCTGAATGTATAATTACTGTGTAGACTGACAAATTTGATTCCATATTTTCATTATTCCTTCCACATTTATTAGTTGTCTAGTTGACATTTGAACATTTAAAACAGTTGTCCCCACTTATTAATCTATTTGCATATATCAGCATAGACTCATGACATTTTGTTCTCTTCAATGGGTTATAATCATTGGCATCATTATATATGTGTGCTAAAATTGTCTTAGCTAATGAAAGTCGCTTCAACTGAGCATCATGTCTTTTTAAAGTTTCCTCCACATTCTTTGAGTATGATGTTTTCTTCATGGCACAAGAGGAAGTTGGAGCTCCATCTTGTAGCTTTCTGCTATACCTCAGAATTATCCTTTCTTCATGGAGCCCTGGTTACTTTTAGTGGAGAATGGTGTAAAAAAAGCAAGACCTGGGCAGCAGGTGTGTTCATTGTTCAGTTCAGTTCAGTCACTCAGTTGTGTCTGACTCTTTGTGACCCCTGGACTGCAGCACACCAGCCTTCCCTGTCCATCAGCAACTCTCGGAGCCTGCTCAAACTCATGTCCATTGAGTCGGTAGGATGTAGTTGTTTCTCTATTCTTTCAAAAAAGATAGGCTATAGAACCTATCTCTATATACATAATTGCCCTTCTTTGCTTACTGAGATGCTATTTAGCCAATAATAAAGATAGAAAAAATTATAGAATTAGAAAAATCACCATTTTTTTCAACCTTATAGTAGTAATGATTCAGGCAAGGTATATCAGTGAAATTTAAAATTAAGAGATAACATTTTGATGGCAAAAAGGATATAAACATATACATACACACATAAATACTATGTAAGATACTGTGTGCTCTGTATACGTGTGTTTGTATTTTAAATACCCACTTATTTATATTGAAACTTATAAATCATTTTAACTGATTCAGCTTCATTTCAGTGTTACAGAATTTTTTCTATCTTTTCTCTCCACATCTGTCATTCTTTTCTCCAAAAATGAAATACCAGATTCCTTTATCCACAGTATATTTATTTATTTACTCAGTCCTAGAATATACAGAGAGTGTTTCAGAAAATTTAACCACTGAGAAATCTAAATATTGAGAAAAACAAACTTGCTCACAAAGTTTCCTACAAGTACTATGCATTTAGCAGGAAGCTTTGTAAATGAACTACTGTGTTCAAATGCTACATAGTTCTTCTAAAATTTCCTTCAGTGTATTTATATTATTCATGTGAAATACAGTTAGGACCCTTTGTTTCTGTTTATATTCCAAGTTTTAATTTTTCTGTGTTGATTTTAATGTTTGCTTTATCTACAGATCTTTCTGAAAATGATGCTATACTTAGCAAGTAATTTTAGTTTTAAATGTTCTTTTTGATCTAACTTACATATTGCTATCCCAGAATCAAAAACTTTAAAGTCAACTACAATTAACTGATAATATTAAATCTCAGGGGGAGAATAAAGAAGAAATCGGCAATAGGTATAGCAAACACCTTAATAGCAAGTTCAAGTTGAGTTAGAAATGGGATGTGTCCTACATGTTTACTTAGGACAATGACTAAGATTTTTCTAGTTTTATGGAGAAATGTTTAAACAAGAGATTGGGATTTCAGTTCTTAATTTAGATCTCCTCTGTTATATATTTCAAAAAATCATTAGAAATACAAAAAGTCTAAATCTATATGTGGAACATGAAAATTATTGCTTTTGCATAATTTCAAATTTTAAGGGTAAGGTTTTATAGAGATACAATGGAAAAATCATTATTGTCATCTTAAAATTTAAAATTATCTTCCACTCAAGAAAAGAAATATTTTAATGACAAAAATAATTAAAGTTTATGTTCATTAATATATAACCTTCCCCAATCCAGAATACTAGACAGTATTACATGCATCATTTTGCCCCAAGACTTTAATTTTTAAAGGAAAATAAGCTGTCCTATCTTTCCACTGAGAAAATAGTATGAACCCAGACCCAAATTGAAGCTTGTAGGATCAAAGTTAGATATTGTAGAAACTTTAATAGACTTTTAGAGAAAACTCCAATATAGTCCAGTCAAAAATGTTTTCATTTTAGAGATAAAGAAAACAAGCCTTGGAGACTACATGGCTTAAAATACCAGATACATGAGGATAACTCTGTTGCTTAAATACCGTTATACCAAGTACCTAAATAGAGCTTGCACCACTCATCTGTGCATTTACTGACATAATTTACTGACATATTGTTACACAGTAAAGGAAGCACTGGAAGGGTTTACAGAGTCTACATTTCTTGAGGTAACCATAATGAAACATCACGCACACACACATACACACATACTGGTGGCTCAGACAGTAAAATATCTGCCTGCAATTCAGGAGACGTGAGTTCAGTCTCTGGTGGGGAAGACCCCTTGGAGAAGGGCATGGCTACCCACTCCAGTATTCTTGCCTGGGGAATCCCATGGACTGAAGAGTCTGGTGGGCTTCAGTCCATAGGGTTGCAAAGAGTTGAACATAACTGATTGACTAACACACTTTCAAAGGAACCATGGAAGAGTTTATAGAGTCTACAATTGAATATAATGTAAAATATAAAATAGGCTCTTAATATTTTTTATGAGAAGCTGATTACAACAAACTATTAAAATAGGTTATATTTATTTAAACACAATTAATAAAGCAACACTTGTTTTTCAAAATAGGAGCAGAGGTTGAGGAATGAATTAGCTTTCTTTTTTAAAAAATTATTATAAATTTTATTTGTTTTTATTCATTGTTAACAGAACAAAAAGAACTATGGTGAATCCATATCACTGGCTTCATGTACTTTTGGAAACTTACTATGTTCCTGAGTATCTCCCTTTAGAAGTTGCGGGAGGTACACAGCACCCAGCATCCTATTGCTTACCCATAACATGATATTGAACTGCATGCAGTCAGGAAATGTGGCAGTTCTTCTAGGCTCACCCTGCTGAAAGAAACTGCAACTGTTGATGCTGGATTTACACATGTAGACCTGAGACTGAAGAGAGCAGAGTCTTGCTGCTTTCAACTCTGTGTCTCAGTGCCTAGTTTGGAGAGCCAAACCAACAGCCGAGTGCCCAAGAACATCTATGAAGTGAATAAATGCACAAAACATTTAACAAAACTAGTAGCACAGCTACTTGAATTGCAAGTTCATCTAGCAACTTGGCATTTAATGACTCTTTTCTTTATTCCTCATGGTTCTGGAAAGCATTTTTACTTGTCTCATAGTCTTTTTAAAAATTTTATTGATGTATACTTGATTTAACATGTTGTGCTAATTTCACTTACTATGATAACTTTAGGTCCATCCGTGTTGTTGCAAATGACATTATTTCATTCTTTTTCATGGCTGAATAGTATTCCATTGAATGTATACCACATCTTCTCTATCCATTCACTCACTGATTAACATTTAGATCGTGTCCATGTCTTTGCTGCTCTGAATATTGTTACTATCAACATAGGGGTAAATGTATCTTTTTGAATGATAGTTTTGTCTGGATATATGCCCAGGAATGGGGTTACTGGATCATATGACAACTCTTTTTTAGTTTCTTGAGGAACGCCCATATTGTTTTCTATGGTGGCTGCACCTCTCATAGTCATACACTCACTTCAGAATTAGGATTTTCTAGCTTTCCTTTTAAAAACTAATTTAGTGCTTAATAGATAATTCATTATTGCCTAATGGTCCGTCTAGTCAAGGTTATGGTTTGTCCAGTGTTCATGTATGGATGTGACAGTTGGACTATAAAGAAAGCTGAGCACAGAAGAATTTATGCTTTTGAACTGTAGTGTTGGAGAAGACTCTTGAGAGTCCCTTGGACTGCAAGGAGATCCAACCAGTCCATCCTAAAGGAGAGTAGTCCTGGGTATTCATTGGAGGGACTGACTTTGAAGCTGAAACTCCAATACTTTGGCCATCTGATGAGGAGAACTGACTCATTTGAATAGACCCTAATGCTGGGAAAGATTGAGGGCAGGAGGAGAAGGGGACGACAGAGGATGAGACGGTTGGATGGCATCACTGACTCAATGGACATGGGTTTGGGTGGACTCCGGGAGTTGGTGATGGACAGGGAGGCCTGGCGTGCTGCAGTTCATGGGGTCACAAAGAGTCAGACACGACTGAGTGACTGAATTGAACTGAATGTTCCCATGCCTCCATTTCATCATCTGTAAAATGGTGTTGCTATAAAGATAAATTCATATATATATATATATATATATATATATATATATATAAAGTTTTCAGTGCAGTACCTACAATATTTCTCCCTACCCCACTCATGAACATTTATATAGAGAACACTGTGCTTTAATAGTCAGCCCTAACTAAATATTTAGTTGTGAAAAGGAAGGGCTTTGGAGATCTTCTTGATGTGACATATTGATGAGCCCATAAAATATCAAGCTAGAGAGGAAATAAGGTCAATAATACATTCATTTTAATAAAAGGAGAGAATGATAACTTTGGAAATTATAGACATTAACTTTGCTTTGCTTTGGAAATCATAACAAACTTCACAATTTATAGGAAATGTAATGGGACCTCTGAGAGAATGCTCAGTTCAGTTCAGTTCAGTTGCTCAGTCGTGTCCGACTCTTTGCAACTCCATGAGTCTCAACACGCCAGGCCTCCCTGTCCATCACCAACTCCTGAGTTTACTCAAACTCATGTCCATCAAATAGGTGATGCCATCCAGCCGTCTCATTCTTGGTCGTCCCCTTCTCCTCCTGCAACCAATCTTTTTCAGCATCAGAGTCTTTTCCAATGAGTCAACTTTTCACATGAGGTGGCCAAAGTATTGGAGTTTCATTCAGCTTTTTTAGCATCAGTCCTTCCAATGAACACCAGGATTGATTTCCTTTAGATTGGACTGGTTGGATCTCCTTGGAGTCCAAGGGACTCTCAAGAGTCTTCTCCAACACCACAGGGCAAAAGCATCAATTCTTCAGTGCTCAGCTTTCTTCACAGTCCAACTCTCACATCTATACTTGAACACTGGAAAAACCATAGCCTTGACTAGATGGACCTTTGTTGGCAAAGTTGTGTCTCTGCTTTTGAATATGCTATCTAGGTTGGTAATAACTTTCCTTCCAAGGAGTAAGTGTCTTTTAATTTCATGGCTGCAGTCACAATCTGCAGTGCATTTGGAGCTCCAAAAAATAAAGTCTGACACTGTTTCCCCATCTATTTGTCATGATCGTTTTCTGAATGTTGAGCTCTAAGCCAACTTTTTCTCTCTCCTCTTTCATTTTCCTCAAGAGGCTTTTTAGTTCCTTTTCACTTTCTGACATAAGGGTGATCTCATCTGCATATCTGAGGTTATTGATATTTCTCCCAGCAATCTTGATTCCAGCTGTGCTTCTTCCAGCCCAGCGTTTCTCATGATGTACTCTGGATGTAAGTTAAATAAGCTGGGTGACAATATACAGCCTTGACGTACTCCTTCTCCTATTTGGAACCAGTCTGTTGTTCCATGCCCGCTTCTAACTGTTGCTTCCTGACCTGCCTATTGGTTTCTCAAGAGGCAGGTCAGGTGGTCTGGTATTCCCATCTCTTTCAGAATTTTCCACAGTTGTTAATTTAAATAAAAATTCAAAAGTAAAATCTATGAAGAAATTCCAGTCATTATTTTAATGTTCCTGCCAATTGTTGCTTGACTCATTACAAGAGCTTAATAAATATTGTTTTAAAAGGGGAGAGGGAAGGAGAAAAAGTCAGCAGGCCAAAGGAAGACTGAAGAAAGATTCTATGACATGCCTTAGCAAGTTTTTAGCTATAGGGAGTAATGTTTAGTTAAGTCACAGTAAAGCCAGAGGAATCAAACAAGGAAAGAATCAGCAATTTATCACATATATCTTATCAGCCACTACACCAAACGTAAGCTCAATGTTGCCCGTTTAGGCTCTGGGCCACATTGATAGAATATCACTATGGCAACCAATGACACAACGAAAAATTTAAATCTTTACGGCAGTTTCTGGACACAAAATATTATATTTTTAGCATTACACTGGACAACTCAAAAATACATAATTCTCATCTTGTCCTCAATGTAACTCGCAAACACAGCAGCCTATCAAAGCCAGTCACCCTAAATACCAGATCCCTTCAATTTGTTCACAAACTCAGTCAACATAGACATTTTCTTTTCTTCTCATTCTAGATTAGGCTTTATTACACAGGCCAACTTGACTTCCTCGTGGGATTACTTCATTAAAGTCTGGATGCCCCCTATGTGTCAGCTCAACAACAGGGATCCTTTCAAAATACATAAAAGTCCATTTACCTCATTTATGTGTTAACTTGTTTCTTTTGTATTTCCTGGCTGTGATGGATATCCCAATAGAGAATTCATCTATCTGTTCCCTGTTTTATCTCCAAAATCTAGTACAATGTTTAGAGTAATTTAAAAGATATTTGTCAAGTGAAAAATTCAATTATCCTCTCTACCTTATTTTTGTTTTTTTTCTTTCTACGCCAGGAAAGAAAGAAATTAAGATTCAGGGACACACTCAGAAACTAAAGTTCTTTTTCTTGGAGGGTTCTATGATGGGAAGAAATGAAGGCAAGTCCCCAAGAAAATTGTAAACACCTTTTTTATCAAAGAAATATATAAATAAGCATAGATTCAATTGGTGTTTTCTAATTAGTGATTAGCACTATCTATTCTCTGCACTTTCTGGGAGGTTATAAGTTTATGAGAGTCAATATATACGTATCACTTTTTCTTACTAATATGAAAGAGTAATTTGAATTATTATTCTTGATTTCACAAGACAGTTTGTGCCAATGTCAACAGAGCTGTACACTCACCATAGGCTAGCAATGCTCACAGGTGGAGATTATTATAGGCTAGAGTAGTCAGGGAAGCCAAATGGTGCAAGTGATTATCTCACTCTTCCATGCCAAATGCTATTCTGATGATGCTACGGAAAATATTTTATATTTATAACATGTTATTTAAACACTCTCTTCCATCACCGTGTTTCTCATATTGTATGCAAATTGATACTTGTTATTTAATGCTAATAACTGATAATAATAATAATGAAGTACTATATTCAACCTCAATTAATTTATTCATCATTTAACAAATATGTAGTGGGATGTTACATTATATGAGCCACTGTTCAAATATTTATTTCAAAGCAGTGATGAAAATAGAATTAACCCCATTCTCATGAAGATCACATTCCCTTGGGTGAGATATTTAACAGAATAAAATAAAGAAATGCAAGATTATTATTTCTTATGCTATGCTTTTTTGCAGGAAATAAACTGGTTAACAAGAAACAGAATACCTTGACGTGGTTACTTTAGCAACACTAGTGTGTGATGTTACTCTTAAAAGAATTACATATGTTGATATCTGAAAATGAGGATGGACTAGCCTATAAACTGTTATGGGAGGGAATTTCTAGGTGAAAGAAGGATAAATGCAAACTTTTGGATGTAGAAAAAGGCTTAGTTGCTTGAGGGGAGGAAAAGAAGCTGATATGGTGAGAGATAAATGATCCAGTTGTAAAATGTGATGTCTGGGTAAGTAATGAGACATTGGATCACAATGGAACTTTGTAAATCATGGGAAAATATTAGGTTTAATTCAAAAAGCAACGTAATGAGGTTGTAGAGCTTTGTATCTAAATGAAATAACAAAGCAGCATAGTATGATCAATGTTTTTGAAGATCATCTGGGCTGCTGGATAGTGGATTCTAGTAATGATAGAGAGAAAATAGTGAACATAGTTAGTTAGGAGGTAATTGATTGTAAGAAACCAGACAGGATATGGGGCTTCCCTGATAGATCAGATGGTAAAGAATCCACCTGCAATGCAGGAGACCTGAGTTTGATCCCAGAGTTGGGAAGATCCCCTGGAGGAGGGCATGGCAACCCAGACCAATATTGTTACCTGGAGAATCCTCATGGACAGAGGAGCCTGGCAGGCTACAGTCCATGAGGCCACATAGAATTAGACATGACTGAGTGACTGAGCACAGCACACACGTGAGATGATAGTTACCTGAGCTAAGGTGAGGCATTGAGATAAGGCAGTAGTGATGACTTATAACTCTCATGGCCCACCTAAGATCAACTCTACTTGATAAGTTTGTTGACTCCACAATGAGATGGATATGGGTGTATCAAGGGGAAACCCCTGTCCACTATAGCAATATATTTTTAGACAAAGGAAACGAAAAATTGTAAGTCACTTCAAAACCCAAAGCAATGATTATTGGTGGGAGATAGTGGGATTTTGAAGCAGTATTAGTAAATAGAAATTTATAATGAATTCTGAACATTTAACCACATACTGGCCTGCCTATAAGTATCTTATCAGACATTAGTGTTCAATGAAACACATTTATAGAGAATAATAATAGTTCTGAAGTACAGTAAGCAAATGGGCTTGCTTTCTTTTTCAAATTTAAGATGCTGTGAAGACAGTGTGGAATAGTTTTCTACCACAAGGGCAGACGTTCTGCATGTCTGTGATACTAAGCTGTTAAGAAATTTAAGACATTTAATTAAGAGTTGTCTAAATATTTTTTTTCACATACCAGAAAATACAATCTTTGTTAATAATTTGTTGAATATGGAGTAAAGAGAATATTTTCTTCTCTTCAGTTAACTCTTAACACATACCTGTTACTGGTAAAATTTCAGTTAGTAAGTCTTAAGAAGTTACTTTTGCCACAAATTCTGCATAAGAAGTGCATTTTGTAAGCTTCTTTCTGATGACACTTCATCTGAATACACAAAATCTCTTTGCCAATAGTCAAGATTGATGATCTATGTTAGAAGACACCGAATCCATACTTTCCTCCAACTCTACTCTGTTTAATGACTAGACTACATAATTCCTGCCCTATCTGTCTCTCAAGTTCATGTCAGTGATTACACAGAGTGTAGAGAAAATATTAGAAATCCAGTGCTACAAAAATCGGCTCATGATTCTTGTCACCCAACAAGTGAGCCATTAGAGTCACCTTAAAATAAAAGACCATTTCATTGTTTTAACAGGATAATATGTGCTCTCCATATGTCCGTGACTTTCTGCCAATGTTGTGACACAATTAATCCAGAGACTTGAATCTAAGCTTACTCACAAATTCTAATTAACATGTACTCAACACATTAAAGTTTCCATTCATTTTTTCATGTATTCAGACATTAAACCTGTAAAGTAATACGGGATGATTTTGCAATTTTTGAGGGCATAAAAGATCAAAATAGAAAATGAATTTTCCCTGGACCATTCCCCACCCTTTTCCACCCCCTCCCCCGCAAAAATCTCTTGTTTTCCCATAAAGTGATTGATATCTGAATCTAATACAAACTATAAACACATAAATAAAATATTTGGTATGGAATATGAATAGTTATCAATGAGAAAAAACCAAAACAATTTTTAAAATTAGAAGACTGACAAATACTATAGTGATCAAAAAACATAGAATGGTAACATGATATTTTCAGAAATTACTGCTTGACACACTTCTCTAATATATTTTTCCTGAATTTTTCCTGTTTATTTTTTTTATCATTTGTCCATATGGCAAATATTTCAAAGTTTCTCAGGAGTAAATGAAAAGATCATTCAAACTTTCTTTTAGCCTATTGACCAAAGTGGCTTATTGATATTTAAATATTTATTTGCCAAGGCAGAAAGGAAAGGCTTTGTCTTAGCATTTCAGAAGTCTAGTAGGAGGTAGGTATCGTGAAACTAGCAAAAGCAGAAATAAGAGTGGACATGTTGCATGGTTTAAATTTACAAAATGAAAAAAACAAAACTGTATATGTACACAGTGGACAAAATCCCATACTTTATGACAACTTAACTTTACAAGCTGGCAGGAATTACTATTTTCTTTATTTGATAGATCAGAACACTGACTGGGGCTTAGAATTGTTAATTTGCCAACATGCACAAGATCACTACTGATACATGGGGAATTCATGTCCATGTTTCCTGACTGAAAAGCTCAGGCTCATCCACTCTACCATTACGTTGCTTCTTGATGTGGGTAAGTAAAAGCAAGGGGGAGGGCATCTTATTTAGAAAAGAGTGAACTGAAGCACTCCCATTTCTCATATTCAAATATTCATCTTTCTTTACAGCTCACTGCGTCTACTTTTGTGCAGCAGTAGGGTAAAACATCCATGCTCTTCATGACATTACGAGGCCATGCATGTCCTCTTTGTGAGGCAAGACCTGATGTTTCCTATACTATTTCGACTACCTTTAGTCCTTTTTCTCATATTCTGTCATTTTGATTTTTGATGCAGTGATTTTTATCTTTGACAGTAAGAACAATTGTGTATTCTACCATCTCAAATGACCTAGATTCACATTCCTGGGGAGCTTGGAGTTTCCCAGAAGTATCTCTTTGATATAAAGGTAGTCCATTTAAAATACATCTTTTATGTTTACTAATTGACCACAGCCAGAGCTGTGCTAAATAACAACCGCATTCAGTTCAGTTCAGTTCAGTTCAGTCGCTCAGTCGTGTTCTACTCTTTGCAACTCCATGAATTGCAGCACGCCAGGCCTCCCTGTTCATCACCAACTCCCGGAGTTCGCTCAAACCCACATCCATCGATTCTGTGATGCCATCCAGCCATCTCATCCTCTGTCATCCCCTTCTCCTCCTGCCCCCAATCCCCCCCAGCATCAGAGTCTTTTCCAATGAGTCAACTCTTCACATGAGGTGGCCAAAGTAGTGGAGTTTCAGCTTTAGCATCATTCCTTCCAAAGAACACCCAGGGCTGATCTCTAGCAGAAAGGACTGGTTGGATCTCCTTGCAGTCCAAGGGACTCTCAAGAGTTTTCTCCAACACCACAGTTCAAAAGCATCAATTCTTCGGCACTCAGCTTTCTTCACAGTCCAACTCTCACATCCATACATGACTACAGGAAAAACCATAGCCTTGACTAGATGGATATTTGTTGGCAAAGTAGTGTCTCTGCTTCTGAATGTGCTATCTAGGTTGGTCATAACTTTTCTTCCAAAGAGTAAGCATCTTTTAATTTCGTGGCTACAGTCACCATCTGCAGTGATTTTGCAGCATAAAAAAATAAAGTCTGACACTGTTTCCACTGTTTCCCCATCTATTTCCCATGAAGTGATGGGACCGGATGCCATGATCTTCGTTTTCTGAATGTTGAGCTTTAAGCCAACTTTTTCACTTTCCTCTTTCACTTTCATCAAGAGGTTTTTTAGTTCCTCTTCACTTTTTGTCATAAGGGTGGTGTCATCTGCATATCTGAGGTTATTGATATTTCTCCCAGTTAATCTTGATTCCAGTTTGTGCTTCTTCCAGCCCAGCATTTCTCATGATGTACTCTGCCTATAAGTTAAATAAGCTTGAATAAAAAAAAAAATCCATTTTGTCTTGTTGAGACAGAAATCCCTGTATACACATGAATGAAATGTATAATAAACACAGAGAGGAAGAAAGTAATTTTTCAAGGAAGTAAACTCTAAAACTATTTTGTATTTTTCAGGGGAATATTTTCATTGATTCCTTTAATTCATATAAAAATGTAATATGAATAATATGGCTCTCATTCTTTAATATACTTAGTTTGGAAAACTGATTCTAGTGCTGACTGGCTATAGTTTCCCAGTTGCACAAAATTTCTAAGCCTTTTTCTCACAATTATAAAGTAAGAACAGTCATACTTTTCTCAGAAAAACATATAATGCATGTACAATAGTGATAGTTATATGAACTACCCTCTCTCTAATCATATACATATATATGATTAAATCTTAAATCAAATTTTAAAGTCACCATTAGGCCAAAACTTGACTCCTAATTCTGTATGATCTTTTCAGAATATCAAGCTCCATTTTTACCTATTTAGATTTTTTTTTTCAACTCTGGAAGAACAACACTTTGAATTTTCATAGTTTTTGACATACTACTGAGCTTCCTTGGTGGTGCTAGTGGTAAAGAATCGACCTTCCAATGCAGGAGATATATGAGATGTGGGTTTGATCCCTGGGTAGTCCAGTATTCTTGTCTAGAGAATCCCATGGACAGAAGAGCCTGGTAGACTACACTCCATGGGATCTCAAAGAGTCAGACATAACTGAAGTGACTGAGTATGCACACACACACTGCATACTACTATAATTTTAATTTTAAAAATTCTATGACTCTCAATTACTTTAGTAAAGTAAGGTCAAATCATGTCTCTTTGCTGCTGGAATGGTTAACTAAGTTTAATATGTATAACATGTTGGAATATTCCTGGTACATAATAATGCTAGTTTACATTCTTGAATTTTCATGTAATTCCTTAAAAACATTTGCAAAGTATTTTTAACTGCCCTGTACTTCACTGAATATTTCTTTTACCTGTGTTGTGATTCATATCACATAATTCTTCAAGTAGGGTTGTATACCACACTATATTATGTTTGTCTGTAAGGCCAAATTATTTCCCAATTATGTGACTGGTTGTTGGAGCAAATAGGTGTGCAACACT
Source organism: Budorcas taxicolor (assembly GCF_023091745.1). Classification (NCBI taxonomy): domain Eukaryota; kingdom Metazoa; phylum Chordata; class Mammalia; order Artiodactyla; family Bovidae; genus Budorcas; species Budorcas taxicolor. Next base: position 4,827,437 of record NC_068934.1, on the reverse strand, counting down.
GTAGGATTTTTTTTTCTATATAGATATTCTCTGTCAGATAAAGCATGTAACAGTGCTATTACAATAAACTCAGATTTGAGCTGACTATGCTTAAAACCAGTATATACAGATATGTCCTCCCTCTGGCAGAGTAATATGTATTAAAAGCAGGCTAAGGATGGCTGGGCATATCTCTTTCCATGTTTCAGTAGATGGGTATAGCTTTTGAAAGATTTAAATGAATCCTCAGGTGCAATCATCTTCTAGGTAAAAGCTGTGTCTTCTTAATGTCCTTAGAAGTTTTCTCATTTCCCCCACCATCTAAAGAACAATTTACATTGAGGTTAGGTTGATGCTGCCAGACAAGTCAGAGAGCATCTGAGATTTTCATTTTAGGCTGTTTCTGTGATTTAAACTGAGTCACATAGTTCAAGCTTCAGGTACAATCTGCTATTTTTTCATTTGAGAGTACTTAAACAATACAAAGGCCTAATATTTCTTTTCCTTATTATTAAAAAAAAAGAAAATCTCAAATATAGATGTTAGCTTTCTTTTGCCAGCAGAAAACCTTCACATTTAAAATACCAACTTAAAAATAAGTCTCCGTATATTTTTTAGTTCAAATTTTCAGTGTAAGAATATTTAATCCCCGAACATAGCTGCACCATTTTTAAACACTGCTATAACTTGGAAAATGCCAAAGATAAAACTAAACAAGTTGAATAACGATAATAATAGTGATGATGTTAGCAGAAATGATGTGTTGTGCTGTGCACGTTCAGTCGTGTCCGACTTTTTGTGGCCCCATGGTCTACAGTCCACCAGGATCCTCTGTCTATGGAAACTGTGGAAATTGTGCATGATAACTTATCCAGGATCTATTGAGAGCGTATGAGAAAGTCAGACTTTTTCCTTAAGAAACACATTTAAGATATACATGCAAATGGCAAGTGTAAAATATATTCGTTACATAATACAGGAAAGTCTAAAGTTAGAAGTTTTCAGAAGACAGAGCATGCAAAGACTGGAGAAAGCAGGATTGTATAATTAGATACCTCTGTGTTCAAAAGTAACCTTAACATGTGCTGCTTTTTGGAAAATTAAGTAAGGAGAACAATTTGTCTGATCATAATTTGGCCCAAGATAAAGAGGAAGAGGAAATGGAAATGGGGAAAAAGGAGCAGAAGAAGAAGGAGACAGAATGTGATATTTAACTTCAATGGTTGTTTTGAAATGTGATCATTTACAGGAAGTTGTGTGGTATAATAACTAGTACATTGAGATTAAATAGTATTTATTAAAATCACTTGCCACTAGTTTAATGAAATTATGTGAAGATGATGGCATATGAATTCAACTGGACAATGAATAGGATTTATACCTGTAAAAATAGAAAAAAAAAAGTGCTGTAAGCAGACAGAAACAAGGTAGTGAATGCTACAAAAAGAGTAAAGAAGTGAGTGAATTTATTCTGCTATTGTATCAGTGAAAGTGAAGTCGCTAAAAGATTTAACATTATTTAACTTTATTAAATGTTAAATCTGCAAAGGCATATTGAGGTAAAATTATTTTTAACTTAAAAATGAGGCTAAGCTTTTAATTTTAATTAGATGCCATTTGTTTATTTTTGCTTTTATTTCCAGAATTCTGGGGGGTGGGTCATAGAGGATCCTGCTGTGATTTATGTCGGAGAGTGTTTTGCCTATGTTCTCCTCTAAGAGTTTTATAGTTTCTGGTCTTACATTTAGATCTTTAATCCATTTTGAGTTTATTTTTCAGTGTGGTGTTAGAAAGTGATCTAGTTTCATTCTTTTACAAGTGGTTGACCAGTTTTCCCAGTACCACTTGTTAAAGAGATTGTCCTTACTCCATTGTATATTCTTGCCTCCTTTGTCAAAGATAAGATGTCCATATGTGTGTGGATTTATTTCTGGCCTTTTATTTTGTTCCATTGATCTATGTTTCTGTCTTTGGGCTAGTACCATACTGTCTTTGGGCATACACACCGAGGAAACCAGAATTGAAAGAGACACATGTACCCCAGTGTTCATCACAACACTGTTTATAATAGCCAGGACATGGAAACAACCTAGATGTCCATCAGCAGATGAATGGATAAGAAAGCTGTGGTACATATACACAATGGAGTATTACTCAGCCATTAAAAAGAATATATTTGAATCAGTTCTAATGAGATGGACAAAACTGGAGCCAATTATACAGAGTGAAGTAAGCCAGAAAGAAAAACACCAATACAGTATACTAACACATATATATGGAATTTAGAAAGGTGGCAATGATGATCCTGTATGTGAGACAGCAAAAGAGACACAGATGTGTAGAGCAGAATTTTGGACTCTGAGGGAGAGGGAGAGGGTGGGATGATTTGGGAGAATGGCATTGAAACATATATACTATCATGTAAGAAACGAATTGCCAGTCTATGTTTGATGCAGGATACAGGATGCTTGGGGCTGGTGCACGGGGATGACCCAGAGAGATGTTATGGGGAGGGAGGTGGGAGGGGGGTTCATGTTTGGGAACGCATGTACACCCGTGATGGATTCATGTCAATGTATGACAAAACTAATACAGTATTGTAAAGTAAAATAAAGAAAAAATAAAAATTTAATAAAAAAAATTAGGCTAAGGATTATAAAAAATGTTTTATGTTAAAAAGTGGGGTTACAAAATCTTCAGTAAAATATTAGCAAACCAATATCAACAATACATTAAAGAATCATTCACCATGATCAAATGAGACTTAGTCTAGAGATGCAGGGATGGTTCAATATTCACGTATCAATCAGCATGATCCATCACATCAGCAAAATGAATAGCAAATAATGTGATCATCTTAGATGCAGAAAAAGCATTTGACAAAGCTCAGTATCCATTTATGAGAAAAGTCTTCAACAATGTGTGTATAGAGGGAATGTATGTCGGCATAGTAAAGGTCATATATGACAAACCCACAGTTAACATAATTCTCAATGGAAAACAAAAGCTGAAAGGTTTTCCTCCAAGATCAGGAACAAGGCAAAAATGCTCACTCTCACAACTTTTATTCAACATGATACTGAAAGTCCTAGCCAGGGCAATTGTACATGAGAAATAAATAAACAGCATCCAAACTGGAAAGAAAGAAAGAAAGAAAACTCTCACTATTTGCAGATTGCATGATAGAATAGAAAACCTTAAAGACTTTACCAAAAAAAAAAAAAATCAGAACTAATAAATGAATTCAGTAAAGCTTCAGGATAAAAAAATGATATACAGAGACATACTATACCTTATATATAATATATAGACATTCTGTATACTAACTGCAAACTATCAGAGAGAGAGAAATTAAAAAACAGTCTCGATTAATACTACATCAAAAGAGCAAAATTATAAAGCTAAATAAGGAGATAAAAGAGCTGTACTCTGGAAGTTATAAGACATTAATGAAAGAAATTAAAGATAATACAAATAAATGGAGAGATATATCTTGTACTGGAAGTAAGTCCAATGCTGTAAAGAATAATGTTGTATAGGAATGTAGACTGTTAGATCTATGAATCAAGGTAAATTGGAAGTGGTCAAGCAGGAGATGACAAGAGTGAACATCAAAATTTTAGGAATCAGGAAACTAAAATGGGCTGGAATGGGTGAATTTAACTCAGATGACCATTATATCTAGTACTGTGGGCAAGAATCCCTTAGAAGAAATGGAGTAGCCCTTAGAGTCAACAAAATAGTCCAAAATGCAATACTTGTGTGCAGTCTCAACAATGACAGAATGATCTCTGTTCATTTCCACGGCAAACCATCCAATAACACAGTAATCCAAGTCTATGCCACAACCAGTAACCCTGAAGGAGCTGAAGTTGAACAGTTCTATGAAGACCTACAAGACCTTCTAGAACTAACACACAAAAAAAGATGTCCTTTTCATCACAGGGATCGGGAACGCGAAAGTAGGAAGTCAAGAGATACCTGGAGTAACAGACAAATTTGGCCTTAGAGTACAGAATGAAACAGGGTAAAGGTTAAAACAGGACAACGTTTTTCCAAGAGAAAGCACTGGTCATAGCAAACACCCTCTTCAAAGAACACAAAAGAATCTACATATGGACATCACCAGATGGTCAATACCAAAATCAAATTGATTATATTTTTGCAGCCAAAGATGGAGAAGCTCTATATAGTCAGCACAAACAAGACCAGGAGCTGACTGTGGCTCAGATCATGAAATATTTATTGCCAAATTCAGACTTAAATTTTAAAAAGTAGGGAAAACCACTAGACCACTTAGGTATGACCTAAATCAAATCCTTTATGATTACACAGTGGAAGAGAGAAATAGATCCAAAGGACTAGATCTGATAGACAGAATGCCTGATGAACTATGGACAGGTTCATGACATTGTAGAGGAGGCAGTGATTAAGACCACCCTTAAGAAGAGAAATTCAACAAGGCAAAATAGTATCCTGAGGAGGCCTTACAAACAACTGAGAAAAGAAGATAAGCTAAAGGCAAAGGAGTAGAGGAAAGATATACCTATTTGAATGCAGAGTTCCAAAGAATAGTGAGAAGATATAAGAAAGTCTTCCTAAGTGATCAGTGTAAAGAAACAGAGGAAAACCATAGAATGAGAATGATTAGAGATCTCTTCAGGAAATTTGGAGATACTAAAAAGAACATTTAATGAAAAGATGGGCACAAAAAAAAGACATAAATGGTATGGACCTAACAGAAGTTGAATATATTAAGAGGTGGCAAGAATACACAGAAACACTCTATAAAAAACATCTTCAGGACCTGGATAACTATGACAGTGTAGTCACTCACCTAGAGTCAGACATCCTGGAATGTGAAATCAAGAGGGCCTTAGGAAGCATCACTATGAACAAAGTTAGTGGTGGTTATGGAATTCCAGTTGAGCTATTTCAAATCCCAAAATATGATTCTGCTAATGTTCTTTATTCAGTATGCCAGCAAATTTGGCAAACACGGCAGTGGCCACAGGACTGGAAAATGTAAGTTTTTACTCTAATCCCAAAGGAAGGTAATGCCAAAGAATATTCAAACTACTACATAATTACACTCATCTCACACACACTAGCAAACTAATGCTCTAAATTCTCCAAGCCAGGCTTCAACAGTCCGTGAACAGAGAATTTCCAGATGTTCAAGCTGGATTTAGAAAAGGCAGAGTAACCAAACATCAAATTACCAACATCTATTGGATCATTGAAAAAGCAATAGAGTTCCAGAAAAATATTTACTTATGCTTTATTGACTATGCCAAAGCCTTTGTCTGTGTGGATCACTACAAACTGTGGAAAATTCTTCAAGAGATGGGAATACCAGACCACCTGACCTGCTTTCTGAGAAATCTGTATGCAGGTCAAGAAGCAACAGTTAGAACTGGAAATGGAACAACAGACTGATTCAAAATTGGGAAAAGAGTACATCAAGGCTATATACTGTCACTGTGCTTATTTAACTTATATGCGGTGTACATCATGAGAAATGCTGGGCTGGATGAAACACAAGCTGGAATCAAGATTGCCCAAATAAATATCAATAATTTCAGATATGTAGATGACACCAGCGTTATGGCAGAAAGCACAGAAGAACTAAAGAGCCTCTTGATAAAAGTGAAAGAGGAGAGAGAAAAAGTTGGCTTAAAACTCAACATTCAAAAAACTAAGGTGATGGCATCAGGTCCCATCACTTCATGGCAAATAGATGGGGAAACAGTGGAAACAGTGACAGACTTTATTGTGAGGGGTTCAAAATCATTGCAGATGGCGACTGCAGCCATGAAATTAAAAGATGCTTCTTCCTTGTAAGAAAAGCTGTGACCAACCTTGATAGCATATTAAAAAGCAGAGACATTACTTTCCCAACAAAAGTCCGTCTAGCCAAGGCTATGGTTTTCCCATTAGTTATGTATGGATGTGAGAGTTGGACTATAAAAAAAAGCTGAGGGCTGAAGAATCGATGCTTTGAAACTGTGGGGTTGGAGATAACTCTTTTTTTTTTAATTTTTATTTTTACTTTATTTTACTTTACAATACTGTATTGGTTTTGCCATACATTGACATGAATCCACCACGGGTGTACATGCGTTCCCAAACATGAACCCCCTTCCCACCTCCCTCCCCATAACATCCCCCTGGGTCATCCCTGTGCACCATCCCCAAGCATGCTGTATCCTGCATTGGACATAGACTGGCGATTCGATTCTTACATGATAGTATACATGAGAATCCCTTGAATTGCAAGGAGATAAAACCAGTTAATCCAAAAGGAAATCAGTCCTGAATGTTCATTGGAAGGGCTGATTTTGAACCTGAAACTCAAATACTTTGGCAACCTGATGTGAAGAACTGACTCATTGGAAAAGACCCTGATGCTGGGAAAGATTGAAGGCAGGAGGAGAAGAGGACGACAGAGGATGAGATAGTTGGATGGCATCCCCAACTCAATGGACATGAGTTTGAGCAAGCTCCAGGCGTTGGTGATCTACAGGGAAGCCTGGTGTGCTGCAGTCCATGGGGTCGCAAAGAATTAGACATGACTGAGTAACTGAAATGAAGTAAACCATACTCATAGAGGGAAGAATTAATATTGGTAACATTTCCATAATATCCAAAATAATCTACAGATTCTGTGTCATCCTTATCAAAATAGCCATGAGATAGATAGATAGATAGATAGATAGATAGATAGATAGATAGATAGGATGGTTTGATGCCATCACTGAGTCAACAGACATGAAGTTGGGCAAACTCCAGGAGATGGTGAAGAACAGGGATCCTGGCATGCTGCAGTCCATGGGTTGGCATATTCCAATGCTCTGAATATGTGTTAGCCACTCAGTAATGTCTGACTTTTGGGGCCCCATGGACTGTACTCTGTGAGACTTCTCTGCCGATAGGATTCTCCAGCAAGAATACTGGCGTGGGTAGCCATTCCCTTCTCCAGGGGATCTTTTTGACCCAGGAATCAAACCCAGGTCTCCCTTACCATGGGCAAATTCCTTACCATCTGAGCCACATAATGCATAATTGTGTTTGCAGTCTCAGAAGTGAGAAACAATAGAAAAAATCAAAAACTGCATCCAACTAAACCAAACCAAACAGAAATACAGAATAAACCAGATAGAACAAAACCAAATAGGAATACAGGAAAACACATCTCACACATCTACCATGTTCCCCAAGTTAACAAGTAGGCTATGAGTCACATCTACCTGCATCCACTGTTTATAACTTTATAATTTCAGATAACCTTCCATTCACTACTTCACAATAACAATCTGTGGCAATTCTAATGCTCACCTCTACAAGTAAACTTCAAGTGTTTTTCAAGTTAAAGTATCACATTTATAGTTGTATATATTTAAGTACTGTAACATATGTAAAATTGCATTATTCTTTTTTCTCTATATTTTTATATATTACTGATTATGTTCTTGAGTGTTTTCTTCATCAACCCTTTCTACACAATCCTTTGGTTTTTATTGAGTGATTCTGTGTAAAAGAATGTTTTAGAAATAACTATGTTATTTTATAGCTTTAAAAGATTTTATGCTGCTGCTGCTAAGTCACTTCAGTCGTGTCCAACTCTGAGCGACCCCAGAGACGGCAGCCCACCAGGCTCCCCCATCCCTGAGATTCTCCAGGCAAGAACATTGGAGTGGGTTGCCATTTCCTTCCCCAATGCATGAAAGTGAAAAATGAAAGTGAAGTCGTTCAGTCGTGTCCGACTCAGCGACCCCACGGACTGCAGCCTACCATGCTCCTCCATCCATGGGATTTTCCAAGCAAGACTGCTGGAGTGGGGTGCCATTGTCTTCTCCGAAAAGATTTTATAGAAAATATTTTAGTTTTGCCAGATTTTTCTGTATATTTAAAGCAATTCTAATTAAAATATCAGCAGAGTTTGTGTGCACGTTTGTGCTGATATGTGTGTATATGTAAATTAACAAGCCATTATAAATTTATAAAATAATGCAAAGTTTCAAGGCCATGTTCAAAAAGAAAAAGCAGGAAGGCCACCATGCATAGTATCAACAGTTGTTATAAATCAGAAATAATTTCTGATTCAAAGAAAGAAATTACTTTGCATAGATAAAAGGCCAATATATCAGAATCAGTTCAGTTCAGTTCAGTTGCTCAGTGGTGTTCGCCTCTTTGAGACCTCATGAATCGCAGCACGCCAGGCCTTCCTGTTCATCACCATCTCCCGGAGTTCACTCAGACTCACGTCCATCGAGTCCATGATGCCATCCAGCCATCTCATCCTCGGTCGTCCCCTTCTCCTCCTGCCCCCAATCCCCCCCAGCATCAGAGTCTTTTCCAGTGAGTCAACTATTCGCATGAGGTGGCCAAAGTACTGGAGTTTCAGCTTTAGCATCATTCCTTCCAAAGAAATCCCGGGTTGATCTCCTTCAGAATGGACTGGTTGGATCTCCTTTCAGTCCAAGGGACTCTCAAGAGTCTTCTCCAACACCACAGTTCAAATGCATCAATTTTTCGGCGCTCAGCCTTCTTCACAGTCCAACTCTCACATCCATACATGACCACAGGAAAAACCATAGCCTTGACTAGACGGACCTTAGTTGGCAAAGTAATGTCTCTGCTTTTCAATATGCTATCTAGGTTGGTCATAACTTTCCTTCCAAGGAGTAAGCGTCTTTTAATTTCATGGCTGCCGTCACCATCTGCAGTGATTCTGGAGCCCCAAAAAATAAAGTCTGACACTGTTTCCACTGTTTTCCCATCTATTTCCCATGAAGTGATGGGACTGGATGCCATGATCTTCGTTTTCTGAATGTTGAGCTTTAAGCCAACTTTTCACTCTCCTCTTTGACTTTCATCAAGAGGCTTTTTAGCTCCTCTTCACTTTCTTCCGAAAGGGTGGTGTCATCTGCATATCTGAGGTTATTGATATTTCTCCCAGCAATCTTGATTCCAGCTTGTGTTTCTTCCAGTCCAGCGTTTCTCATGATGTACTCTGCATAGAAGTTAAATAAGCAAGGTGACAATATACAGCCTTGATGTACTCCTTTTCCTATTTGGAACCAGTCTGTTGTTCCATGTCCAGTTCTAACTGTTGCTTCCTGACCTGCATACAGATTTCTCAAGAGGCAGGTCAGGTGGTCTGGGATTCCCATCTCTTTCAGAATTTTCCACAGTTTGTTGTGATCCAAACAGTCAAAGGCTTTGGCATAGTCAATAAAGCAGAAATAGATGAATATAGGACCAAAAATTAACCCACACAGATATCAATAGTTGACATATGCTATTTTTTTTTTTAAATCTGTGATAAAGAATAGGATTTTCAACAAGTGACACTGGAAAATTAATTATCCATTTGAAATAAAATGAAATTTAACCTTTCTTACACTATATATAAAAGTAAGTTCTTGACAATGAAAGTTTGAAATGTTGAAAACAAATACATGAAGCTTTTAGGTATAACAGTAAAATATTACATTCTCAGATATGAATTTGCTCTTTAAAAATACAGAAAGTAGTAATTGTATTTATGAAGTTCATTCAGCTACACTTATATTAAGAATGTTTTTGATCATTAAGAAAATTATGAATATATTAAAAAAGCATACAATTTGGAAGACCTATGATTTGGAATATCTATAACTGAAAAAAATTAGTCTCAAGCATAAATGAAGAACTTTTACAAATCAGTAATTTAGAGACAAAAATAATTAGAAAAATGTGAGAAATGTTTAACTAGATATTTCACCAAATTATATTTATAACTTATATTAATGAGAGCTCAAGTTTTTCAGTAATCAAGGAAAGACCAACTGAAATAACAATGAAATATCATTACAAACTAATTTATTGGAAAATTTAAAAATCCAATCAGTTCCAATTTTTGAAGTAATGGGAGCTCTTATATATTACTGCTCAGAAATTAAATTTTTACAACCACTTTCATGTAAAGTATTTCATTACCTAGTAAATTTGAAGTTATTCACACTATTGATATATTTCAATTTACAATATAGCCCAAAGACAAGTAGTAAAGGTAGACTATGTATAATAATTTTAAAAATATCATTATAAAGTTAAAATACCTATAGTTATGATCTTAGTACATAGATAGTCACATCAATGCTACTTAATGAGCAGTCCAGAGATAGACTAAAATATATTCCAAATTAGTGCATGACAAAGATAATAAAACAGATAAGTTTGTAAGACATATTCTTTAATAAAATGGTTGTATAACCTGGAAACTGTCTGAAAAAATTAAATGGAAAATAATAAACTTAAAATACATAAAAAAAAAATCACACCAGAACATATATTGAAACTTAGCAGCCAATCCATAACAGTATCAAAAAATAATGAGAGTATTATTGAAAGAGCTCAAGTTGAAGATATTCTGTTTAATGTAACATGAAACGTCAAAACAACAGATTATAAGATTTATAATGAATTTATAGCAGTGGAAAAAAATACATTTTTTACAAGGCAGTTTTAAAATCAAAACACAAACAAATAGGACTGATGCTGAAGCTGTAGCTCCAATCCTTTGGCCACCGATGCGAAGAACTGACTCATTAGAAAAGACCCTGTTTCTGGGAAAGATTGAAGGAAGGAGGAGAAGGGGACAACAGAGGATGAGATGGTTGGATGGCATCCCAACTTGATGGACATGAGTTTGAGCAAGCTCTGGGAGTTGGTGATGGACAGGGAAGCCTAGGGTGCTGCAGTCCATGGGGTTGCAAAGAGTCAGACATGACTGAGTGACTGAACAAACAAATATGGGGGAAAAAAACCATAATTCCTTACATGGAAAAAGAGATATGTGTATCCATGTGTCAGGAGACAGAGAGGAGAGTGTTTGTTGCTCAGTCCTGTCCAACTGTTTGTGATCCCATGGACTGTAGCCCACCAGGATCCTCAGTACATGGAATTCTTCAGGTAAGAATACTGGAGAGGGTAGTTATTCCTTTCTCCAGGGGAACTTCCTGACCCAGGAATTGAACCATTGTAGGCAGATTCTTTACTGTTTGAGCCACCAGGGAAGCCACATATGTGAGGAAATATCTATTACAATATTTATTAAAAATGAAATGACAGAAAGACAGGGAAAATATATAAAAAGAATTAACAGAAAAATAAATTTAAAGGTCCCTTAAACAATTGGAAAGATAATCAACCATTTCATAACAAAAAAAATATCCAAATTTAAAACACTGAAAAACTTTTTAAATTTATCTAATTGGTAATGATCAAACAGTTCTTAAAGTGCTATTAGGGTCATGTTAGGAAAAAAGATAAGATATTCTCATGCATATCTCATGGGAGTATAACAAAAACTGGTACAATATGTATAAAGGGAAATTTGACAATATTTATAATTTACAAATGCATTCATTCTTTGAAATAGCAATTCCTGTTATAGATATGTGTCCTTTAGTGGTAATCACATGAGTGAAATGACAATGGAATATTGTGGTAAAATAAAAAATTAGGAAATAATCAAGATGTCTGTTAATAAGTAACTGCTTAATGTATGCTATATTTATAATGTACAATTGTACAGCTGTAAAAATAAACATATAAGTCCATATGTTACCACCTTCAAAATATATTTTAAGTGAATAAGCAAAAGTGCAGAATGGTGAATTTAACATCCAGGAGTTTTTTTTTTTTTTTTTTTTTAGAAAAATGAGATGTGTGTGTAGAGAAAGAGATAGAATATATAAGAAATTATTTCACCAAGAATATTAAAATATTTAGAAAATTAGATGCTTTCAAAGAAGGAAACTGAGCTGCTGTTCCCTACAGTGGGAGGGGAAATTTTCATAATGCATTTTTTCCTGTTTTCTGAATTGTTTTTAATGATCATTTTGTCTATTAAATAAGTAAATTTTTTTGTTTATAAAATGCATAAAGAAAATGTAAAAGATGAAAGAAGAAGGAAGGAAAGAAGAATAACAGGGATAACAGAATAACAGCTAATACTAGCTTACAACCTCCAAAGTTGCCTCGGAGAAATCTGAAACTAGCTTCCTACATAAGAGCAAGGAGAGACAAAAAAGGCAGATCACTCCAGATTGCTAGGTGGACAGTTTAATAAGAAAGGAACTACATGAAGTTTGTCTTGGGAGTCCTTAAAATGAGTAGATTTCTGTATCAACCCCTCAGGAATCTTAAAAGTTTATACAGAGGTCTTAACAAAGTTCAGTCATATATTCAATCTTAATGCTCCCAACAACACTGCACCCTTACAGCTATGCCCTTAGGGTAGCTCCTAGTTCAGGAACAATGAGTAGAGGGAGGGGGCTGAAGAGTCTCTGATTGCCTGGAACCAGCTCACAAGTCAACATGTGGTCATGTCCTCTAGATGAAGTCCTTCAACAGAGGGAAGAGAGGAGGGAGGAAAAGGGCATGCATTTATATCATCCAACCTATACTAGACAAGGACACTACTGAAGCTAAATGTTTACTCAGATTAATATGATTTGATTTTGAACTATCAATCCAGATAAATATACATGATTGAGGGTTTAAAGAATTTCATCTTGCATATGTAAAACAAAATCCCAATCATGTTTTGTAAACAGCTTTTCGGTTTGCAAAATACTTGCATATATGCTTATATATTTAAGTAGTTACTGTTTTCTTCTACTTTTTAAAGATGATTAGTCAGACCTCAAAAATGTCAAGTGACACACAATGAGGCACAGAAGTTAGTTATTAAATCTGTCTTCTAATTTTACATCTCATGCTCATCACAAGCTACCATATTTTCCTAAATATATATATTAAAAAAATTCTCACCTTCTTTTCTCTCTCAAGTCCTCATGTTGTAATAATTTAGAGCAAACACTAGGCTGTATTACTGAATAAGAGAGTGAATAAGGGGAAGAATGCATGAAGGAAAAGAAAGAATAAGTGTTGATTCAGGGTATTCAGAGAATGAAAAAATACAAATCAAAGTATGTTAAGTGCAGGAAAAAAATTTAAACTTAAAAGTAAGTTTTTAGGGAGTGGTACAATCATTCTATGTTTCAAATAAGCCATCTCAAGCCTTAAGATGAATGAACACATTCATCCAGCTATTTTACTTTTAGGGATTTTTCCTAAGAAAATAATGGAACAAATGTACAAAAATTGCATGTACAAATTACGTGGGCTCCCCATGTGGTTCAGCAGTAAAGTACTTGCCTGCAATGCAGAAGGCCCTGGGTTCAGTCTCTGAGTTAAGAAGATTTCCTGGAGAAGGAAATGTATTCTTCAGTCCAGTATTCTTGCCTAGAAAATCCCACAGACAGAGGAGCTTTGTGGGCTACAGTCCATGGGGTCACAAAGAGTCAGGCACAACTTAGCAATTAAACAACAATTATATTTAATATACATATGTTACTTATAAAATAAACTGCAAGAGCATTTTAATAGAACATATTAAAATTGATTCGCTACCAAAGTAAAATATTAACAGGAAAAAAAAAAAAAGTTTTTTCTTTCTTTCTTCTAACCTGAACTTCCTTACACACTCATTAAAATATCCATCAAGTTCTCCACCAAGTATATCTTCGTGTGGACTCCTTCAAAATGGGTGAGAGCTCATCATCAATAGTCTACTTAGTCTTTCAGTCCCTGAAAGTTTAATGCATTTGAACATTAGTGTTTATTCAGAGCTGGGTGCAAAGTTCCCTTGGTAGCCCAAAGATTTAATTAGAATCAGTCACTGTATTTGAAAGCATCGTGGCTCTCTTTTTTGAGCCTTTTTGAGATGAAAGTGTCCCTGGCCCCACTTTCAAGCTCACTGCTGAAATACCTCACTATCAATTAAAGGATTCTCACTCCAAACCCACAAGAGCCCGACGTTGTGCTCCTGAAGCCTACATCTAAGGATATTCCTAAGACTTACAGACTTAATGTTCTAAAATAGCCAGTCTTTCTGGCAGAATCATTTCCTCTCTATCTCCATCGGTAAATTGGAAAAAAATCCTCCTGATACTCAAAGTTATCAGAAACCTTAAAAAGAAAACCAACATTTTTGTGCAAGATAGAATGTCCTGTAATTGTGATTCAAGACTTTATCCTTCTAAGATCTTGGTTATAATGCTCTGTTTTCCTATTTTCCCATCCTATCCTCTGCTTATAAATGCAATTTTTCTAAAGTAAAATTTCACATATTGTGTGGTATCAGTACTGGAGGTGGAAATGACAACCCACTCCAGTATCCTTGCCTGGAGAATCCCATGGACAGAGGAGCCTACAGTCCATCGGGTCTCAAAGAGTCAGACGTGACTGAAGTGACTTAGCACACATGTGCTATCAGTACCCAGCAATGAGGACTACTGCTGGAGAGTAAATATAGAAGAAAGTTACAATGCTTATTCCTAAGGTAAGAACAAAATGTCAAATTCATGGTTGCAGATTATACAGATTTGTATATTTTAAAAATGCTCCATAAAATATGTAAGATAAAGCCAATAGATTTTTTTGTTATTGCTATATGGTAGTCCAACTGGGGCTTTTTGCATACCTCTGTCACGTAAGACTTTCAGATTAATAACAAACCCAACAGATTGCTAATTGAGAACTCAGTTCAATAACTACAAGGAATAGGAATACGTGTAGAAAATTTTAAAAAGCAGTTTTTGTCCTTGGGAATTGTCAAAGTGACTAAGTTCATTTGCTTCCATCTTTAAACTATTGCCTTACTTTGACAAATTGCACTGGGACCAACAGACACTATGTGATCAATGGGATCGAAATGAATGACATTCAATCACATCTTGCATTATTAGATGAACATTTTAATACAATGAATGATGGCCTTGCAGTACAAGCAAGACATAAGAAATCATTTTTTCCCCCACAAATCGTCAATTTCTTGAAAAGAGAGGGCATACCAAGGAGCTGAAGTACCAACTCTTTGCTCTACTCTGCTTACATAAAAGCCATTTTACCTCCACTGTGATACCAAGGGGTTCTTTTTGAATCTTACCCCTGTTAAGTCCCACTGACAGAGGAAGGCAAACTAACGGTGTAAAAATTCCGCTTTTCTCATCAACATTTTAGTAACTTGAATCAAAGTGAGACTATTATTTGATTTTTTTAATATTTATGTTATTATTGAGTGATTTTGAATCCAAAATACTATGAAGCAAATTCTCAATTATAGATAAATCTATATCTATATCTATATTTAGATATCAAGAGAAAGAGGAGAGAAACAGAAAAAGATTTCACCATATTTTATTAGAAATAGTAAGAAATTTGTCACATTTCTTTCATCATTACTCAATATTTGAACTAAAAGATTTATTCAAATTTAGAAAATTAAGTAAGAAATTCAACTTCTAAATGTTGTTTTAATTTTATTTCTTTCCTTAGAGAAGATATACATCAATAGCCAAAATGTCTGTTTCTTTTCTTCATTCTCAGAGTCAGATAATGTGTCAATCACATGATATTGTTTCAGTCTGCTAAATCTTATATAAAATAAATTCACTTTTCCTGCATAAAGAATATTACAACAGAGTAACTGAGGCTAAATATTTATGACTTTCATCAACTTGTGATGACAAAAATTCTCATTCCTGGTTACTTAAAACTCCTGGAATTAAAACCACCCATTTTACTTCTAAGGAATCAGTATCTTTCCTTAGTTGCTCTGTCGGGATTTGGAAACAAAGTCTAACAAATAAACAAAAAAGGCATGAAGTAAAATTCCATTAATTAGGAAGAAATCACTATGAAATGACTGGAATATTCAGATAGGCAAGATATCTGATAAAATTTATAGGCAATAAAGTTGGCTAAAGATAGTGAGGAAACTAGTCAAGAGCTTAGAGTTCATATCATTTTTTATTTTATTTTTATCTTTTAAAGTCCATTTCTCAAATTCTTATCTTGAAGGCAAGTTTCTCTCACATGAATTAAACTTCAGGACTTTTGCATTTTACAATTTCATAGAATTCTTTTTTTTTAATCTATAGAACTATTACACTGGATACTATCATTAACTGGTGATTTGATACTATTTATAATTTTTATACAAATTAGTTTAATTTTAGACACCATTTCCTTCTAAATGCAGGAATTCTAGTTTAGCCAATCAATGAACTAATACATTAAAATTTGACAATGGGCTTCTATGGGCTTCTATGGTGGCCTAGTGGTAAAGAATCCACCTGCCCAGCAGATGACCTGGGCTTGATCCCTGGTTTGGGGAGATCTGCTGGAGGAGGAAATGGCAACCCACTCCAGTATTCTTGCCTAGGAAATCCCAAGGATGCAGAGCCTGACAGGATACAGTCCATGGAGTCACAAAAGAGCCAAACAAAATTGAGTGACTAACAACAACAAATGGTTTTGAAAGGATGCTAGTATCTAGGAAAAGTAGCAAAAAAGAAAATGGTTTATATAATATATCAGAATCCCCTCGTCGAAGGTAAGGAGCAGCGGCTGTGTTTTCCTGGAGCAGCCATGAAGAGATACCCCACGTCCAAGGTAAGAGAAATCCAAGTAAGATGGTAGGTGTTGCAAGAGGGCATCAGAGGGCAGACACACTGAAACCAAACTCACAGAAAACTAGTCAATCTAATCACACTAGTGCCATAGCCTTGTCTAACTCAATGAAACCAAGCCATGCCTGCGGGGCAACCCAAGACGGGCGGGTCATGGTGGAGGGGTCTGACAGAATGTGGTCCACTGGAGAAGGGAATGGCAAACCACTTCAGTATTCTTGCCTTGAGAACCCCATGAACAGTATGAAAAGGCAAAATGATAAACTCCCCAGGTCAGTAGGTGCCCAATATGCTACTGGAGGTCAGTGGAGAAATAACTCCAGAAAGAATGAAGGGATGGAGCCAAAGCAAAAACAATACCCAGTTGTGCATTTGACTGGTGATAGAAGAAAGATCTGATGCTGTAAAGAGCAATATTGCATAGGAACATGGAATGTCAGGTCTATGAATCAAGGCAAATTGGAAGTGGTCAAACAAGAGATGGCAAGGGTGAACGTCGACATTCTAGGAATCAGCGAACTAAAATGGACTGGAATGGGTGAATTTAACTCAGATGACCATTGTATCTACTACTGCAGGCAGGAATCCCTCAGAAGAAATGGAGTAGCCATCATGGTCAACAAAAAGTCAGAAATGCAGTACCTGGATACAATCTTAAAAATGACAGAATGATCTCTGTTCATCTCCAAGGCAAACCATTCAATATCACAGTTATCCAAGTATATGCCCCAACCAGTAATGCTGAAGAAGCTGAAGTTGAACAGCTCTGTGAAGACCTACAAGACTTTTTAGAACTAACACCCAAAAAAGATGTCCTTTCCATTATAGGGGACAGGAATGCAAAAGTAGGAAGTCAAGAAACACCTGGAGTAACAGGCAAATTTGGCCTTGGAATGCAGAATGAAGCAGGGCAAAGACTAATAGAGTTTTGCCAAGAAAATATACTGGTCATAGCAAACACCCTCTTCCAACAACACAAGAGAAGACTCTACACATGGACATCACCAGATGGTCAACACTGAAATCAGATTGATTATATTCTTTGCAGCCAAAGATGGAGAAGCTCTATACAGTCATCAAAAACAAGACCAGGAGCTGACTGTGGCTCAGATCATGAACTCCTTATTACCAAATTGAGACTCAAATTGAAGAAAGTAGGGAAAACTGCTAGACCATTCAGGTATGACCTAAATCAAATCCCTTATGATTATACAGTTGAAGTGAGAAATAGATTTAAGGGCCTACATCTGATAGATAGAGTATCGGATGAAGTATGGAATGAGGTTCGTGACATTGTACAGGAGACAGGGATCAAGACCATCCCCATAGAAAAGAAATGCCAAAAAGCAAAATGGCTGTGTGCGAAGGCCTTACAAATAGCTGTGAAAAGAAGAGAGGTGAAAAGCAAAGGAGAAAAGGTAAGATGTAAGCATCTGATTGAAGAGTTCCAAAGAATAGCAAGAATAGATAAGAAAGTCTTCTACAGTGATCAATGCAAAGAAATAGAGGAAAACAAGAGAATGGGAAAGACTACAGATCTCGTCAAGAAAATTAGAGACACCAAGGGAACATTTCATGTAAAGATGGGCTCGATAAAGGACAAAAATGGTATGGAACTAACAGAAGCACAAGATATTAAGAAGTGGTGGCAAGAATACACAGAAGAACTGTTAAAAAAGATCTTCATGATCCGGATACTCATGACGGTGTGATCACTAATCTAGAGCCAGACATCCTGGAATGTAAAGTCAAGTGGGCCTTACCAAGCATCACTACGAACAAAGCGAGTGGAGGTGATGGAATTCCAGTTGAGCTATTTCAAATCCTGAAAGATGATGCTGTGAAAATGCTGCACTCACTATGCCAGCAAATTTGTAAAACTCAGCAGTGGCCCCTGGACTGGAAAAGATCAGTTTTCATTCCAATTCTAAAGAAAGGAAATGACAAAGTATGCTCAAACAACCGCACAATTGCACTCATCTCACATGCTAGTAAAGTAATGCTCAAAATTCTCCAAGTCAGGCTTCAGCAATAAGTGAACCATGAACTCCCTGACGTTCTAGCTGGTTTTCGAAAAGGCAGAGGAACCAGAGATCAAATTGCCAACATCCGCTGGATCATGGAAAAAGGAAGAGAGTTCCAGAAAAACATCTATTTCTGTTTCATTGACTATGCCATAGTCTTTGACTGTGTGGATCACAATAAACTGTGGAAAATTCTGAGAGAGATGGGAATATCAGGCCACCTAACCTGCATCTTGAAAGATCTGCATACAGGTCAGGAAGCAACAGTTAGAACTGGACATGGAACAACAGACTGGTTCCAAATAGGAGAAGGAGTCCATCAAGGCTGTATATTGTCACCCTGCTTATTTAACTTATATTCAGAGTACATCATGAGAAACGCTGGACTGGAAGAAGCACAAGCTGGAATCAAGATTGCCAGGAGAAATATCAATAACCTCAGATATGCAGATGACATCACCCTTATGGCTGAAAGTGAAGAGTAACTCAAAAGCCTCTTGATGAAAGTGAAAGAGGAGAGTGAAAAAGTTGGCTTAAAGCTCAACATTCAGAAAACGAAGATCATGGCCTCTGGTCCCATCACTTCATAGGAAATAGATGGGGAATCAGTGGAAACAGTGTCAGAATTTATTTTTTGGGTGCCAAAATCACTGCAGATGGTGACTGAAGCCATGAAATTAAAAGACGCTTACTCCTTCGAAGAAAAGTTATGACCAACCTAGATAGTATATTCAAAAGCAGAGACATTACTTTGCCGACTAAGGTCCATCTAGTCATGGCTACGGTTTTTCCTGTGGTCATGCATGGATGTGAGAGTTGGACTGTGAAGAAACCTGAGCACCGAAGAATTGATGCTTTTGAACTGTGGTGTTGGAGAAGACTCCTGAGGTTCCCTTGGACTGCAAGGAGATCCAACCAGTCCATTCTGAAGGAGATCAGCCCTGGGATTTCTTTGGAAGGAATGATGCTAAAGCTGAAGCTCCAGTACTTTGGCCACCTCATGAGAAGTGTTGACTCATTGGAAAAGACTCTGATGCTGGGAGGGATTGGGGGCAGGAGGAGAAGGGGACGACCGAGGATGAGATGGCTGGATGGCATCACAGACTCAATGGATGTGAATCTGAGTGAACTCGGCGAGATGGTGATGGACAGGGAGGCCTGGCGTGCTGCGATTCATGGGGTCACAAAGAGTCGGACATGACTGAGCGACTGAACTGGACTGAACAAAGAGTTAAATACAATTAGCACTATATTAAACAAGGTTAATATCAAATCACAATCTAGGATAAAGGAAATCTATCTTGACTAATAACGCCTTAATCTGAGCCCAGTTTTCTAGCAATAAAGATAAACATATATAGTCCCTAAATCTGTCAAGGTTTTATCAAAGCATATATAAATGAAAACTGAAAACTTGAGTCAAGTCCCAGAAAAGTATGTTGCTGCTGCTGCTGCTAAGTCGCTTCAGTCGTGTCCAACTCTTGCGACCCCATGGACAGCAGCTTACCAAGCTGCCTCGTCCCTGGGATTCTCTAGGCAAGAACACTGAAGTGGGTTGCCATTTCCTTCTCCAATGCATGAAAGTGAAAAGTCAAAGTGAAGTCGCTCAGTCGTGTCCAACTCTTCGCGACCCCGTGGACTGCAGCCCACCAGACTCCTCCATCCATGGGATTTTCCAGGCAAGAGTACTGGAGTGGGGTGCCATTGCCTTCTCCGCAAAAGCATGTTACCAACCCTAAATCCAGCATGAAATATAACAGAAGAACTATAGTATTTAGTTAAAATGTTGGGCTCTGGAGGTGAATCCTTGAGGTTTATATCCTAGTTTTACTACTTACCAAATATATGTGCAGAAGCCTTTGACTGTGTTGATCACAATAAACTGGGAAATTCTTCAAGAGATGGAAATACCAGACCACCTGATCTGCTTCTTGAGAAATCTGCATGTAGGTCAGGAAGCAACAGTTAGAACCAGACATGGAACAACAGACTGCTTCCAAATAGGAAAAGGAGTAGATCTGTATATTGTCACCCTGCTTATTTAACTTATATGAAGCATACATCATGAGAAATGCTGGGCTGGATGAATCAGCCCAGCTGGAATCAGCTGGAGTCAAGATTGCTGGGAGAAATATCAATAACCTCAGATATGCAGATGACACCACCCTTATGGCATAAGGCAAAGAAGAACTAAAGAGCCTCTTGATGAAAGTAAAAGAGGAGAGTGAAAAAGTTGGCTTAAAACTAAACATTCAGAAAACAAAGATCATGGCATCTGGCCCCATCACTTCATGGCAAATAGATGGGGGAACAGTGGCAGACTTTATTTTTTGGGCTCCAAAATCACTGCAGATGGTGACTGCAGCCATGAAATTAAAAATTGCTTACTCCTTGGAAAGAAAGTTATGACCAAGTTAGCATATTAAAAAGCAGAGACATTACTTAGCCACAAAATGTCTGTCTAGTCAAGGCTATGGCTTTTCCCGTAGTCACATATGGATATCAGAGTTGTACTATAAAAAAAGCTGAGAGCCAAAAAATTGATGCTTTTGAACTGCGGTGTTGGAGAAGACTCTTGAGAGGCCCTTGGACTACAAGGAGATTCAACCAGTCCATCCTAAATGAGAACAGTCCTGAGTGTTCATTGGTAGGACTATTGTTGAAGCTAAAACCCCAATACTTTGGCCACCTGATGTGAAGAACTGACAATTGAAAAGACCCTGATGCTGGCAAAGATTGAGGGCAGGAGGAGCGGGGATGAAAGAGGATGAGATGGTTTGATGGCATCACAAACTCAATGGACATGAGTTTGAGTATACTCTGGGAGTTGGTGATGGACAGAGAGGCCTGGCATGCAGCAGTCCATGGGGTCACAAAGAGTCAGACATGACCGAGTGACTGAACTGAACTGAAGTGAAATACGTGTGAACTGTAGAACATTATTTAAATTCATTTTGGCCAAGTTTTCTCATTTTTAAAATGGATTGTATCAATCAGGATCCTAGTTGAACACAACAAAACCCACTCTAGCTTACTAAAGCAGAAAGGTATTTTTAATTGTGACAGTTTCACATTTTTTTTCTTTTAATATTCATATGATTTGTTTATCTTTTATTTTTGGCTGTATCAGGTTTTAGTTGTGGCGTGGGGGTTGGGGGTGTTCACTGTGTCATGTGGGATCTTTCATTGTGGTGCATGGGTTTGCTCTAGTTGAAGCATGTAGGCTCCAGTGTGGGCTCTATAGTTGCAGCACACAGCCTCCAGTTGAGGCACACAGATTCAGAAGTTGTGGTGTGCACAGAAAGGTGTTTGTTAAAGCAGGGCTTAGAAAACGTTTTCTCCTGAGCCAAAGAGCAAATATTTCAGACCAGATGGTCTCTGTTGAAAACACTCATGATTGACATTTTAACAAAAACAGCCATAGACAAGATAAATAAATAGGTGTAACTATGTCCCAATAAATCTTTATTTACAAAAACAAGCATTACCAACCTTTGTCTTTAGAACAACTCACAGAATCTTGAAGATTTCTGGGACATCGATAAAGAACCA
The DNA here is from genome assembly GCF_023091745.1 of Budorcas taxicolor. Classification (NCBI taxonomy): domain Eukaryota; kingdom Metazoa; phylum Chordata; class Mammalia; order Artiodactyla; family Bovidae; genus Budorcas; species Budorcas taxicolor. Next base: position 4,805,353 of record NC_068934.1, on the reverse strand, counting down.
GAGATGTGAAGCCAGTTTTAGTGGCCAAAATCACCGAATCACACTTTGATGGGCAATACCACTGCCCAGAGGAACCACAGCTTGCAACACAGGGCACTGAACACAGACAGGACACTACTACTATTAACAGAATCCCATCACTGTTATGCAGTCTCTTTATTGTGCTCTATTGTTTTGCCAGAAAAATGAATTCAACCCAATACTTCCTGATTTATATTACCTTCTTCTGCGAATGAATCTAAAGGAAAAAGTGGACATATGTTGTAAAGGAGGCTAGGAAAGCAAGTTCTGGGCTTCTACGTTGTAAATTATCACCCATGATGGTGCTGAAATATATAATCGCCACAACATAGTAAAGACTTCTCATATCCTATCATGAAAAAGTAAAAGCGAAAGTCACTCAGTTGTGTCGACACTTTGCAACACCATGGACTGTAGTCCAGTGAATTCTCCAGACCAGAATACCAGAATGGGTAGCCCTTCCCTTCTCTAGGGGATCTTCCCAATCTAGTGATGGAACCCAGGACTGCAAGGCAGATTCTTTACCAGCTGAGCCACAAGGGAAGCCCATATGGAAAAATATATATACCACATAGTATTGTTGTGATAAGTAAACATAATACAAACATATTTCAAAATAATGCCTGGTTTTCTTTCATTTCAAACTGGAGATTTAATCCAGCATTTCTTGTAAGACAGGTCTAGTATTATTGAATCCCTAAGTTTTTGCTGTCTGGGAGTTTTTATCTTTTCTTCATGTTTGAAGGACAGCTTTTCCAAGCATAATATTCTTGCTTATGAATTTGCCTGTTCATTCATTCATTAGTTTGTTTTTCTAGCACTTTGAATCTATCATCCCACTTATTTCTTGGCAGTAAGATTTCTGTTGAAAAATCCACTAAATAGTCTTATGGGGGTTCTTTTGTATGTGGCAATTTATTTTTCCCTTGCTTCTTTTAAAATTCTATCCTGTCTCTGACTTTCATGGGAGAGAAATGAAGTTTCATCAGTTTAAGCAGACTATTATAAATAAAAGATATTTCATGGAATCCCAAAGGTAACCACACACACACACACAAACACTCACACACGTGCACACAAAATACCAATAGATGGCACACAGAAGAAACAAGGGAACTAATAGTAAAAACTTGACAAAACACAAAAGACATCAGGAGGGGAAAAGACAGGCAAAAGGACTACAAGACTAACAGAGTACAGTTAACAAAATGACAGTAGCAAATATTTCCCTATCAATAGTTAATTTACATTAAATGTAAATAGTTTAAACTTCCCAATCAAAAGACATATAGTTTCTGAGTACTTTTTAAAATAGACACAATTATATATTTTTATAAAAAGTCACTTTAGGCTTAAGCACACACATATACTGAAAACAAAGGGATATTAAATAGTTTATGTAAATAGCAACCAAGAGAAAGGATACTTCAGTTACATACTTTCTGATTCACTAATGTCGGAAAAATAAACTTTAATCAAGAGATAAAGAAGGACATTATATAATGAAAAGGCCAACCCACCGGGAAGATATAATCATTACAAATATATATGCAGTCAACAATAGAGCCTTTTCATACTGTTCATGGGGTTCTCAGAGGGACAGACTTTATTTTTGGGGGGCTCCAAAACAACTGCAGATGGTGACTGCAGCCATGAAATTGAAACATGTTTGCTTCTTGGAAGAAAAGTTATGACCAACCTAGATGTATATTAAAAAGTAGAGACATTACTTTGCCAAAAAAGGTATGTCTAGTTAAAGTTATGTTTTTCCAGTAGTCATGTATGGATGTGAAAGTTGGACCATAAAGAAAGCTGAGCCCTGAAGAACATGCTTTGAACTGTGGTGTTGGAGAACACTCTTGAGATTCCCTTGGACAGCAAGGAGATCCAACCAGTCCATCCTAAAGGAGATCAATCATGAATATTCATTGGAAGGACTGATGCTGAAGCTGAAATTCCAATACTTTGGCCACCTGATGCAAAGAAGTGACTCATTGGAAAAGACCCTGTTGCTGGGAAAGACTGAAGGTGGGAGGAGAAGGGGACAACAGATGGTTGGATAGCATCACTGACTCAATGGACATGAGTTTGAGTAAACTCTGGGAATCGGTGATGGACAGGGAGGACTGGCGTGATGCAGTCGATAGGCTTGCAAAGAGTTGGACAAAACTGAGCAACTGAACTGAACAGTAGAGAATCTTTTTGTTGTTAAGTCACTAAGTCCTGTCCAACTCTTTGAGACTCCATAGACTGTAGCCTGTCAGGCTCCTCTGTCCATGGGATTTCACAGGCAAGAATACTGGAGTCGGTTGTTATTCCATTCTTCAGGGGATCTTTCTGATACCAGGATTGAATCAGCATCTCCTTCATCTCCTACATTGGCAGTCAGATTCTTAACCACTTAGCCACCTGGGAAGTATTCTTTATGCAAAAATCTTCAACAATCTAGTAAACTGAATCCACCAGCACATTAAAAGGACCATACATCATGAGTAAGTGGGATTTCAAGCTTCCCAGGTGGCACTAGAGGCAAAGAACCCCCTTACATCCCTGGGTCCAGGAGATCCCCTGGAGGAGGAAATGGAGACCTACACCACTATCTTTGCCTGGAGAATCCCATGTACAGAGGAGCATAGCAGGTTACAGTCTATGGGGTTTGAAACAGTCAGACACAACTGAAGTGACTTACCATGCACACATATATGCCTGAAATCAAAGCTGGTCTAAAATAAGAAAATTAGGTAACATGACATCAGCAGAATAAAAGATAGAAAGCATATAAGCATCTCAATTAGTTCAGTTCAGTTCAGTCGCTCAGTCGTGTCCAACTCTTTGTGACCCCATGGACTGCATCATGGGATACCTTTCCATCATTAACTAGTGGAGCTTATTCAAACTCATGTCTATAGAGTTGGTGGTGCCATCCAACCATCTCTTCCTCTGTCATCCCCTTATTCTCCTGCCCTCAATCTTTCTGAGCATCAGGGTCTTTCAAATAAGTCAGTTCTTCACATCAGGTGGCCAAAGTATTGGAGTTTCAGTTTCAACATCAGCCCTTCCAATGAATATTCAGGACTGATTTCCTTTAGGATGGACAGGATGGATCTCCTTGAAGTCCAAGAGACTCTCAAGAATCTTCTCCAACACCACAGTTCAAAAGCATCAATTCTTTGGTGCTCAGCTTTCTTTATAGTCCAACTCTCACATCCATACATGACTACTGGAAGAAACATACGTTTGATTAGACAGACCTTTGTTAGCAAAGTAATGTCTATGCTCTTGCAAGTCCCTTGGACTGCAAGGAGATCCAACCAGTCCATCCTAAAGGAGATCAGTCCTAGGTGTTCAGTGGTAGGACTGATGTTGAAGCTGAAACTCCAGTACGTTGGCCACCTGATGCAGAGAGCTGACTCATTTGAAAAGACCCTGATGCTGGGAAAGATTGAGGGCAGGAGGAGAAGGGGACGACAGGATGAGATGGTTGGATGGCATCACTGATTCAATGGAAATGGGTTTGGGTGAACTCCAGGAGTTGGTGATGGACAGGGAGGCCTGGCAGACTGTGGTTCACGGGGTTGCAAAGAGTCGGACAGGACTGAGCAACTGAACTGAACGGAGATGAGTGCAATTGTGTGGTAGTTTGAATATTCTTTGGCATTGCCTTTCTTTGGGATTGGAATGAAAACTGACCTTTTCCAGTCCTGTGGCTACTGCTGAGTTTTCCAAATTTGCTGGCATATTGAGTGTAGCACTTTCACAGCATCATCTTTTAGGATTTGAAATAACTCAACTGGAATTCCATCATCTCCACTAGCTTTGTTCATAGTGATGCATGCTTCTTAAGGCCCGCTTGACTTCTCATTCCAGGAAGTCTGGCTCTAGGTTAGTGATCACACCATCTTCATTTTCTGGTCCCCAAGATCTTTTTTGTATAGTTCTTCCATGTATTCTTGCCACCTCTTCTTAATATCTTCTGCTTCTGTTAGGTCCATACCATTTCTGTCCTTTTGTGCCCATCTTTGCATGAAATGTTCCCTTGGGATCTCTAATTTTCTTGAAGAGATCTCTACTCTTTCCCATTCTATTATTTTCTTCTTTTTTTTTTTTTGTTTTTTTGTTTTTTTGCATTGATCACTGAGGAAGACTTTCTTATCTCTCCTTGCTATTCTTTGAAGCTCTGCATTCAAATGGGTATATATTTCCTTTTCTCCTTTGCCTTTAGCTTATCTTCCTTTCTCAGCTGTTTGCAAGCCCTCCTCAGGCAACCAGTTTGCCTTCTTGCATTTCTTTTTCTTGGGGATGGTCTTGGTCACTGCCTCCTATACAATGTCACAAACCTCTGTCCATTGTTTTGCAGATAAGAAAGCATATAAGCATCTCAATATATGAAGAAAAAACATTTTACATAATTAGCATCCTTTCATGTTATAGCTCTCAACAAAATAAGAATGGAAAACGTACCTGAACACAATAAAGGTCATATATGAAAAGGCCACAGCAAACATGATACTCATTGATGAAAATATTAAACCTTTCCAGTTACATTCAGGAACAAAGATGCTCATTCTTGCCAAATCTGTTCAACAGATTATTGAAAGACCTAACCAGAAAAAATAGAGAAGGAAAAGAAAACTCATTCAAATCGAAAAGAAAAAAAGCAAACTTGTTCCTGTTTGCAGTCAACAAGATTTAACACATAGAGAACATTAAGTGCTCCAGTCTAAAAAGGAAAAAAAAAAAAAAAAAAAAAAAAACCACACTGTTAGATATTAGGTAAAGGGGGTGGTCCCAACATAGCAAAGGAATAGGACAAGGAGACTACTTTTCCCCCCACTAATTCATCAATAGATCATTTGAATGCTGAGCAGCTTCCACAAAGCAATTTCTGAATGCTGATGGAGGACATCAGGCACCCAGAAAGGCAGATCATTCTCTTCAAAAGGAGGTAGAACAAAATATAAAAGACAAAAGAGAGAGAAAAGAGGAACAGAGACCTGTCCTGGGGAGGGAGTCTTGGTGAAGAATCTCCAAACAGTAGGAAACCCTCTCACAGGCGGGTCTGTGGGAGTTTGGGAATATCACAGGGCAACATAACCGCTAGGAAACAAAACAAAACAGAAAACAACCACAGAATACACACTTAACTGCAACTCCCAGAGGAGAAGTAGCCCAGAGGCTCTCATTTGCCACCAGCAAGTGGGGATGGGGGTGGAGGGGTAGGAGGGTGGGGGAGGGTGGGGGGTGGGGGGAGCTGAACAGGGAGGTGCAGGCTGCATTGCTTAGGGTAAGGATCAGGCCTCAATGCCCTGAGGACAATCTGAGGGAGCTAACATGAGATGGCAACCCGAACTGTGGGATAGCCAGAAAGAAGATAAAAAAGAGAGAGAAATTTCCAGTGAAAGGCTGTAATGAGCAGCCTGGCCTGCTCATAGAACAAAGGACTGAGCCAATACCAGATGAAAGCTAGCTGGCAGCGGACTGGCCAATCCCCCACTGGAGGCAGGGAGGCAGGTGGGCGACAGCCAGAGCCGGAAGGCGACGAGCAATCTCGGCCCCAGAGATAGCGTCCTCTTCCAAACTGTGAGTGGGCTCCCAGTTGCTAACCAAGACTTCCTGGGATCCTGGATAGTTGACCCTCCTGCACCAGGAGGGTCGGCAGAGATCAGCTCCCCAGAGGAGACACATGGCACACCTGAGATGGTGCTCCCACAGTAAACTCAGAAAACAGAGCGGCCAGGACCTGAGAGGTGATCATGTGCCAGTGATATTTGTTTGCAGTGTTCTTCCCTTCCTACAGCACAACTGAATAAGTGAGCCTAAATAAGTGACCACCTTCGCCCCCTTGTGTCAGGGCAGAAATTAGACACTGAAGAGATTTGCAAACAGAAGCCAAAATAAACAAAGAAGAGAGAACCACTCTGGAACTGACAGGTGTCACAGATTAAAACCCTGCAGTTAATTGACTAAGAATTGGAGGGGGCCTATATACCTGTGGTGTTGCAGAAGACTCTTGAGAGTCCCTTGGACTGCAAGGAGATCCAACCAGTCCATTACAAAGGAGATCAGTCCTGGGTGTTCTTTGGAAGTAATGATGCTAAAGCTAAAACTCCAGTACTTTGGCCACTTCATGCAAAGAGTTGACTCATTGGAAAAGACTCTGATGCTGGGAGAGATTGGGGGCAGGAGAACGGGGCGACAGAGGATGAGATGGCTGGATGGCATCACCGAATTGATGTATGTGAGTTTGTGTGAACTCTGGGAGTCAGTGATGGACAGCGAGGCCTGGAGTGCTGCAATTCATGGGGTCGCAAACAGTTGGACATGACTGAGCGACTGAACTGACTGACTGACTGACAGACCTTGAGAAGAAACACAAGCTGTAACAAGGAACTATCTGAAACTGAACTGAACACACACTGGCCACAACAGCTCCAGAGAAAATTCTAGATATATTTTTACTATTATCACTTTTTATTTTTAAAATTTAAGTTCTTTATTACTCTTTTTATTTTCATTTTTTAAGATGGTAGGGGAGTAGGTGACATGGAGTTCATCTCTCTCCATGGATACATCAGTAATACAGCTTCAGACACAGAAGTGCATAGCAGAACACCAGCTGACAGTCTAGATTCTAATCTGGTCCTTCTCCTGTGTGTTCTTGCCTCCAATGTGCACAACTATCAGAACTTGTGCATTTTCTTTTCTGGGAGCGCTCAGTGACCTTTTATATATTCCATATACACAGAGTCTGCCAAGTTGATTGTCTGGATTTAATCTGCACTAGAATCTGAGCTGCACCCACAGCAGGTCCAGAGACCACTACAGTGCTGGAGGGCATCCTAGGGAAGTGAGGTGGACTGTGACTCCTAGTGAGGGAAAGGACTCTGATAGCAGTGACTCAAGAAAAGCATCTATTATTCTTATTTTTGACTTGTCTTGTAGATTCTTTTGATTTTTTTCTTTTCCTTCTCCCCCCCCTCCCCCCCCCATTGTAGTTGTCAATTTTATTGGCACTAAGAAATCCAATTAAGCTTTTTAGCTTTTTTATTTGTTTTCTTCTTCCTCAGTCACGTTTTTTATTGTTGTTATAAACCTCGTCCTCTACTTTGGGCTTTTGCAGTTCTGTGGAGTTTTCCTTTTCTTTTCTCTCTTTTTTATTAATTTTAATTTTTAATTTTTTAACTATTATTATTTTTCTTCATTTATTTCTTTGTTTTCTTTTTCTACTATTCTTTTCCCCTTGCAGCTAATCTTTAATTTATGTAAATATTCTTCATACACCTCTATTTAACTTTGCATATCTATTTTTTCTTTCTTTTCTTTATTTCCTTTCCTCTCAGCATATTTGCTAGTTTTGTTTTCATTGCTTTATTCCCCACTTGGCACCTTGCTTTTGTTTTGTTTCCAATTTGTGCTTAAGTTAGTTTTATTCATAACTGGTAAATATAATTTTTGATTTCCTTTGTTCATCAGACAATCTACTATATTTTTGTTGGACTGTTTTCACTTTACTTATGGGTTTATATGTATATGTGCATACTCCATTATTTTAATTATATTTTTCCTGATTTTTTAAATGCCATTTTTCTGGGGTTCATCTTTGGTTTCTTGTTTTGGGATATTTGTTTTACTCTCCCTTAATGCCATAACAAACCACTTGTAGAATCTTTGTTCCTGACCAGAGATCGAACCCTGAGCCTTTGGAGTGGGAGCACTGACTCCAAGACCCTAGACTACCAGAGAACTAACCCTCACTTCACTTCACTTCACTTCACTTCACTTCAGTCGCTCAGTCGTGTCCGACTCTTTGCGACCCCATGAATCGTAGCACGCCAGGCCTCCCTGTCCATCACCAACTCCTGGAGTCCACTCAGACTCACGTCCATCAAGTCAGTGATGCCATCCAGCCATCTCATCCTCTGTCGTCCCCTTCTCCTCCTGTCCCCCATCCCTCACAACCCCTCCTTAGGGGGTATCAAATAGTGAGAACTCACACAAAGGAAACCACTTGCATACAAGACCTGGCATCATCCAACCATTAGTAGCACCCTGTGCAGGATGCCTCATCTAAACAACAAACAAAACAAAAATACAAACCCAATCATCAGCAGACAGGAGTACCACCTCACTCAGCCTTGCCCATTAGAGGAAAAAGAAACAAACAAAAACTCAGCACAAATCTCACCCTATATAAAACTCATCACATACCACTGGATCAACCATAGGAAGGCAGAAACCATAGGAGTGAAGAAAGAATTTAACCTTCTTCAAGGAAAGAATTCAACTTTTCTTGAAGCCTGGGAAAAGGAGACCGCAAACACAGGAATTTTTTTTTTAAAAAATGAAAAGACAGAGATATTGCACAAATGAAGGAACAAGCTAGAAACACAGAAGTCCAAAAAAATGAAGAGGAAATAGGAAAATTACCTGACAAAAAATTCAAAATAATGACAGTAAAGATGATCAAACGCCTTGAAAACAAAATGGAGAAAATGCAAGAATCAATTAAAAAAGACCTAAAAGAATTAAAGAATAAGCATACAGAGGCAAACAACACAATTACTGAAATTAAAAATACTCTAGAAGGAATCAATAGAAGAATATCTGAAGTGGAAGAATGAATCAGTGAGCTGGAAGATAAAATGTTGGTAATAACTTCTGAAGAGCAGAATAAAGTAAAAAAAAAAAAAGGAAAAGTGCTGAGGAGAGTATCAGAGACCTCTGGCCCCAGAAGAAGAAGAGAAAAATAAAGAGTATGAGGAAATTTTTGAAGAGATTATAGTTGAAAATTTCCCCAGCATGGAAAAGGAAATAGCCAATCAAGTCCAAGAGGCACAAGAGTCCCATGCAGGATAAGCCCAAGGAGAAACACACCAAAACACAAACAAATCAAAGTAACAAAGACTACACACAAAGAAAGAATATTAAAAGCAGCAAGGGAGAAGCAACAAGTAACATATACATGGGAAACCCAATACACTTAACAGCTGATCTTTCAGCAGAAACCCTGCAGACCAGAAGGGAATAGCAGGATATATTTAAAATACTGAAAAGGAAAAATTTACCACCAAGATTACTGTAAACAGCAAGGATCTCATTCAAAACTGATGGAGAAATAAAAAGCTTTTCAGACAAGGAAAAGTTAAGAGAATTCAGTAGCACCAAACCAGCTTTACAACAAATGTTAAATGCACTTATATAGTCAAGAAATACAACAACAACAAAAAAGATCTACAAAATCAACCCCCCAAAATTAGAAAATGGCAATAAGAACATACATATTAATAATTACTTTAAATGTAAATGGATTAACTGCTCCAACCAAAAGACACAGACTAGCTGAATAGATACAAAAAAAAAAGACCCATATTTATGCTGTATACAAGAAACCCACTTCAGACCTCAAGACATAGACTGAAAGTGAGAGGATGGAAAAATATAGTCCTTGAAAATGGGAAGCAAAAGCAAGCTGGAGTAGCAATTGTCATATCAGACAAAATAGACCTTAAAATAAAATAGATTGGAGGAGATAAGGAAGGACACTCCATAATGATCAAGGGATTAATCCAAGAGGAAGACATAACAATTGTACATACCTTTGCACCGAACATAGGAGCATCTCGGTACATAAGACAAACACAGACATAAAAGGAGAAGTTGACAGTAACACAATAATAGTAGGATACTTTAACATACCACTCACACCAATGGACAGATCATCAAAACAGAAAATTAATAAGGAAACACAAGTCTTAAATGACACATTAAATGAGATAGATCTCACTGATATCTTCAGTACATTCCATCCAAATGCAAAATAATACAACTTCTTCTCCAGTGCACAAGGAACATTCTCCAAGATAGACCATGTCTTGGGTCACAAATCAAACTTTAATAAATTAAGAAAATAACAATTGTATCAAGCATCTTCTCTGACCACATTGCTATGAGACTATATATATCAATTATAAGAAAAAAGCTGTAAGAAACACAAACACTTGGAGATTGAACAACACATTTCTAAATAACCAACAGTTTACTGAGGGAATCAAAAGAGAAATCAAAGTTTCTGAAAACAAATGACAATGAAAACGCGACAACTTCAAAGCTATGGGATGCAGCAAAATCACTTCTAAGAGGGAAGTTTATAGCAATACAATCTTAACTCAAAAAACAAGAAAAACATCGTATAGACAACCTAAATTTACACCTAAAGCAGCTGAAAAAATAAGAAGAAAAAACTCCCAAAATTAGTAGAAGGAAAAAATAATAAAAATTTGACCAGAAATAAATGAAAAAGAAAGGAAAGAAACAATAGGAGAGATTAATAAAACCAAAGCCTGGTTCTTTCAGAAGATAAACAAAATTGACAAACCCTTAGCCAGACTCATCAAGAAAAAAAAGAAGAATTAAATCAACAAAATTAGAAATGCAAAAGGAGAGGTTAAAACAGACAATGCAGAAATACAAAGAATTATAAGAGACTATTATGAACAACTATATGGCAATAAAATAGATAACCTGGAAGAAAGGGACAGATTCTTACAAAAGTTCAGTCTTCAAAGATGGAATCTTGAAGAAATAGAAATTATAAACAACCCAATTATAAGCACTGAAATTGTGATCAATAATCTCCCAAAAACAAAATCTTAGGACCAGATGGCTTCAAAGAATTCCATTAAACAATTAGGGAAGAATTAATGCCTATCCTTCTAAAAACTCTTTCAAAAAGTTGCAGAGGAGGAAACAGTTCCAAATTCATTCTACAAGGCCACCATCACCCTGATACCAAAACCAGACAAAGACAACACATAGAAAAGAAAACTATAGGCCAATATAACTGATGAACATAGATGCAAAAATCCTCAACAGAATTTTAGCAAGCAGAATTCAGCAACACAAACAGCTCATACACCATGATCAAGTTGGGTTTATTCCAGGGATGCAAGGATTCTTCAATATACAGAAATCAGTCAATGTGATACACCATATTAACAAATTGAAAGATAAAAGCCATATATCATCTAAATAGATGCAGAAAAAAACTTTGACAAAATTAAGCACCTATTTATGATTAAAACTCTTCATAAACTGGGCATAGAAGGACTCTACCTCAACATAGTAAATGTTGTATATAATAAGCCTACAGCAAATATTCTAAATGATGAAAAACTGAAATCATTACCCCTAAGATCAGAAACAAGGCAAGGGCATACACTTTCACCACCATTAAGCAACATAGTTCTGGAAGTCCTAGCTATAGCAATCAGAGAAGAAAAAGAAATAAAAGGAATCTAGGTTAGAAAGGAAGCAGTAAAGCTCTCACAGTTTGAAGATGACATGATACTGTACGTAGAAAACTCTAAAATAGTATCAGAAAATTACTAGAGTTAATCAGTGAATTTAACATAGTTGCAGGATACAAGGTCAATTTCTAGAAATCACTTGCATTTTTACATCTAACAATGAAAAATCAGAAAGAGAAATTAAGAAATTAAGGAATCCCATTCACCATTGCAACAAAAAGAATTAAATATCTAGGAAAAAACTTACCTAAGGAGACAAAAGAACTGTACACAGAAAATTATAAGACACTAATGAAAGAAATCAAAGATGACATAAGCAGAAAAATATTCCATGTTGTTGGGTAGGAATAATCAATATTGTGAATATGGCTATACTGCCGAGTACAATCTACAGATTTAATGTGATCCCTATCAAATTACCAATGGCATTTTTCACAGCACTAGAACAAAAAAATTTCACAATTCATATGGAAATCAAAAGACCCGGAAGAGTTAAAGCAGTCTTGAGAAAGAAAAAATGGAGCAGGAGGAATCAAGCTTCCTGACTTCAGGTTATACTGCAAAGCTACAGTCATCAAGACAGTATGGTACTGGCACAAGAAGAGAAATATAGACTAATGGAACAAGATAAAAAGCCCAGAAATAAACCTATGCACCTATGGGTGTATTATTTTCTTACAAAGGAGGCAAGAATATACAATGGGGCAAAGACAGCCTCTTCAATAAATGGTGCTAGGAAAACTGGACAGCTCCATGTAAAAGGATGAAATTAGAACATTTCCTAACACCGTACACAAAGATAAACTCAAAATGGATTAAAGACCTAAATGTAAGACCAGAAACTATAAAACTCTTAAAGGAAAACATAGGCAGAACACTCTATGACATAAATCAAAGCAAGATCCTCTATGACCCACCTCTTATAGTAATGGAAATAAAAACAAATTAAACAAGCAGGACCTGATTAAACTTAAAAGCTTTGGTACTGCAAAGGAAACTATAAGCAAGGTGAAAAGACAACCCTCAGAATGGGAGAAAATAATAGCAAATGAAACAACTGACAAAGGATTAATTTCCAGAATATACAAGCAGCTCATACAACTCAATACCAGCAAAACAAACAACCCAATCAAAAAGTGGGAAAAATACCTAAATAGACATTTCTCTAAAGAAGACATACAGATGGCTAACAAACACATGAAAAGATGCTCAACATTGCTCATTATTAGAGAAATGCAGATCAAAACAACAATAAGATATCACCTCACACCAGTCAGAATGGCCCTCATCAAAAAGTCTACAAACAATAATGCTGGAAAAGGTGTGGAGAAAAGGGAACGCGCTTGCACTGTTGATGGGAATGTAAATTGATACAGCCACTATGGGAGACGATATGGTGATTCCTTAAAACACTAGGAATAAAACCACCATATGACCCAACAATTTCACTCCTATGCATATACCTTGAGGAAACCAAAATTGAAAGAGACACATTGTTCATTGCAGCACTATTTACAGTAACTAGAAAATGGAAGCAACCTAGATATCCATCAACAGATGAATGGATAAAGTGTGGTATAAATACACAATGGAATATTCAGTTCAGTTCAGTCGCTCAGTCGTGTCCAACTCTCTGCAACACCATGAATCGCAGCACGCCAGGCCTCCCTGTCCATCATCATCTCACGGAGTTCATTCAGGCTCACATCCATCGAGTCCATGATGCCATCCAGCCATCTCATCCTCGATCGTCCCCTTCTCCTCCTGCCCCCAATCCCTCCCAGCATCAGAGTTTTTTCCAATGAGTCAACGCTTCGCATGAGATGGCCAAAGTACTGGAGCTTTAGCTTTAGCATCATTCCTTCCAAAGAAATCCCAGGGCTGATCTCCTTCAAAATGGACCGGTTGGATCTCCTTGCAGTCCAAGGGACTCTCAAGAGTCTTCTCTAACACCACAGTTCAAAAGCATCAATTCTTCAGCGCTCAGCCTTCTTCACAGTCCAACTCTCACATCCATACATGACCACAGGAAAAACCATATCCTTGACTAGATGGACCTTAGTTGGCAAAGTCATGTCTCTGCTTTTGAATATACTATCTAGGTGGGTCATAACTTTTCTTCCAAGGAGTAAGTGTCTTTTAATTTCATGGCTGCAGTCACTATCTTCAGTGATTTTGGAGCCCAGAAAAATAAAGTCTGACACTGTTTCTACTGTTTCCACATCTATTTTCCAGGAATTGATGGGACCAGAGGCCATGATCTTCATTTTCTGAATGTTGAGCTTTAAGCCAACTTTTTCGCTCTCCTCTTTCACTTTCATCAAGAAGCTTTTTAGCTCCTCTTCATTTTCTGTCATAAGGGTGGTGTCATCTGCATATCTGAGGTTATTGATATTTCTCCCAGCAATCTTGATTCCAGCTTGTGTTTCTTCCAGTCCAGCGTTTCTCATGATGTACTCTGCATAGAAGTTAAATAAGCAGGGTGACAATATACAGCCTTGACGTACTCCTTTTCCTATTTGGAACCAGTCTGTTGTTCCAGGTCCAGTTCTAATTTTCACTTCCTGACCTGCATACAGATTTCTCAAGAGGCAGGTCAGGTGGTCTGGGATTCCCATCTCTTTCAGAATTTTCCACAGTTTCTTGTGATCCACACAGTCAAAGGCTTTGGCATAGTCAATAAAGCAGAAATAGATGTTTTTCTGGAACTCTCTTGCTTTTTCCATGATCCAGTGGATGTTGGCAATTTGATCTCTGGTTCCTCTGCCTTTTCTGAAACCAGCTTGAACATCTAGAAGTTCACAGATCACATATTGCTGAAGCTTGGCTTGGAGAATTTTGAGCATTACTTTACTAGCATGTGAGATGAGTGCAATTGTGCAGTAGTTTGAGCATTCTTTGGCATTTCCTTTCTTTGGAATTGAAATGAAAACTGACATTTTCCAGTCCTGTGGCTACTGCTGAGTTTTCCAAATTTGCTGGCATACTGAGTGCAGCACTTTCACAGCATCATCTTTCAGGATTTGAAATAGCTCAACTGGAATTCCATCACCTCCACTAGCTTTGTTCGTTGTGTTGCTTTCTAAGGTCCACTTGACTTCACATTCCACGATGTCTGGCTCTAGATTAGTGATCACATCATCATGATTATCTGGGTCGTGAAGAACTTTTTTGTACAGTTCTTGTGTGTATTCTTGCCACCTCTTCTTAATATCTTCTGCTTCTGTTAGGTCCATACCATTTCTGTCCTTTATCGAGCCCATCTTTACATGAAATGTTCCCTTGGTATCTCTAATTTTATTGTAGAGATCTCTAATCTTTCCCATTCTGTTGTTTTCCTCTATTTCTTTGCATTGATTGCTGAAGAAGGTTTTCTTATCTCTTCTTGCTATTCTTTGGAACTCTGCATTCAGATGCTTATATCTTTCCTTTCCTCCTTTGCTTTTCTCCTTTGCTTTTCCTTTTCTCCTTTGCTTTTCCTTTTCTCCTTTGCTTTGCTTTTTTGGCTGCACAGGCACAGGAGGGCCTAGAGGAGCTATCCCACACTGAAGGTCAGGAACGGTGGCATAAGGAGATACCCCTCGTCCAAGTAAGGCGCAGCTGCTGTGCTTTGCTGGAGCAGCCATGAAGAGATACTCCATGCCCAAGGTAAGAAAAACCCAAGTAAGATGGTAGGTGTTGCAAGAGGGCATCAGAGATCAGACACACTGAAACCATACTCACAGAAAACTAGTCAATCTAATCACACTAGGACCACAGCCTTGTCTAAATCAATGAAACCAAACCATGCCTGTGGGGCAACCCGAGACGGGTGGGTCATGGTGGAGGGGTCTGACAGAATGTGGTCCACTGGAGAAGGGAATGGCAAACCACTTCAGTATTCTTGCCTTGAGAACCCCATGAACAACATGAAAAGGCAAAATTATAGGATACCAAAAGAGGAACTCCCCAGGTCAGTAGGTGCCCAATATGCTACTGGAGGTCAGTGGAGAAATTACTCCAGAAAGAATGAAGGGATGGAGCCAAAACAAAAACAATACCCAGTTGTGGATGTGATTGGTGATAGAAGCAAGATCCGATGCCATAAAGAGCAATATTGCATAGGAACATGGAATGTCAGGTCCAGGAATCAAGGCAAATTGGAAGTGGTCAAACAAGAGATGGTAAAAGTGATCGTTGACATTCTAGGAATCAGCGAACTAAAATGGACTGGAATGGGTGAATTTAACTCAGATGACCATTATATCTACTACTGCGGGCAGGAATCCCTCAGAAGAGATGGAGCAGCCATCATGGTCAACAAAAGAGTCCGAAATGCAGTACTTGGATGCAATCTCAAAAACGACAGAATGATCTCTGTTCGTCTCCAAGGCAAATCATTCAATATCACAGTTATCCAAGTATATGCCCTAACCAGTAACACTGAAGAAACTGAAATTGAACGGTTTTATGAAGACCTACAAGACCTTTTAGAACTAACACCCAAAAAAGATGTACTTTTCACTATAGGGGACTGGGATGCAAAAGTAGGAAGTCAAGAAACACCTGGAATAACAGGCAAATTTGGCCTTGGAAGGTGGAATGAAGCAGGGCAAAGACTAATAGAGTTTTGCCAGGAAAATGCACTGGTCATAGCAAACACCCTCTTCCAACAGCACAAGAGAAGTCTCTACACATGGACATCACCAGATGGTCAACACCAAAATCAGACTGATTATATTCTTTGCAGCCAAAGATGGAGAAACTCTATACAGTCAACAAAAACAAGACCAAGAGCTGACTGTGGTTCAGATCATGAACTCCTTATTACCAAATTCAGACTCAAATTGAAGAAAGTAGGGAAAACCACTGGGAGAAGGCAATGGCACCACACTCCAATACTCTGGCCTGGAAAATCCCATGGATGGAAAAGCCTGGTAGGCTATCGTCCATGGGGTCACAAAGAGTCGGACATGCTGAGCGACTTCACTTTCACTTTTCACTTTCATGCATTGGAGAAGGAAATGGCAACCCACTCCAGTGTTCTTCCCTGGAGAATCCCAGGATGGTGGAGCCTGGTGGGCTGTCATCTGTGGGGTTGCACAGAGTCAGACACAACTAAAGCAACTTAGCAGCAGCAGCAGCAGGGAAAACCACTAGACCATTGAGGTATGACCTAAATCAAATCCCTTATGATTATACAGTGAAAGTGAGAAACAGTTTTAAGGGCCTAGATCTGATAGGTAGAGTGCCTGATGAACTATGGAATGAGGTTCATGACATTGTACAGGAGACAGGGATCAAGACCATCCCCATGGAAAAGAAATACAGAAAAGCAAAATGGCTGTCTGTGGAGGCCTTACAAATGGAATATTACTCAGCCATAAAAAGGAACACATTTGAGTCAGCTCTAATGAGGTGGATGAACTTAAAACCTATCATACAGAGTGAAGTGAGTTAGAAAGAGAAAGGTAAATACCGTTTTCTAACACATATATATGAAATCTAGGAAAATGGTAGTGAAGAATTTATTTCCAGAGCAGCAATGGAGAAAGAGCCATAGAGAATAGAATTATGGACTTGGGAAGAGGGGAGTAGAGGTTGAGATGTATGGGGAGAGTAACATGGAAACTTACATTACCATATATAAAATAGATAGCCAACAGGAATTTGCTGTATGGCTCAGGAAGCTCAAACAGGGGTTCTGTATCAAGCTAGAGGGCTGGGTTGGGAAGGGAGATCAGAGGGAGTTTCAAAAGGGAGGGGGTATATGTATTCCTATGGCTGATTCATGTTGAGGTTTGACAGAAAACAGCTCAATTCTGTAAAGCAATTATACTTCAGTACAAAATAAATTAAAAAGACCCTATTTTTAAAGCAAATATATATATATATATTTATAATTTTTGTGACTGATTTTGTTTTGTATTTTTAATACTGTATTTCTGACAGTCTATCCTCTACTCTAGATTTTTAATCTTTGCTTTTTGGTATTTGTTATCAATTTTGTATCTTTAAGAATCTAATCTCCAGTACCCACTTTCACTTAGGGTGTGTGATTATTGGCTTGATTGTTCTCTCCCCTTCTCCTTTTGCCTCTCCCTTTTATCCCCCAGATCAGCTCTACCTCCTCCTTCCCTCTTCTCTTCCCTACTTAACTCTGTGTATCTCTCTGGGTATTCTTGGCTGTGGAGAGTACTTAGGTAACTGATTAGTGGCTAGCTTGCTCTCTTCCCCTTAGACTCCCCCTCTTCTCCTCCTGGTCACCTCTATCTCCCTCCTCCCTCTTCTCTTCTCATGTAACTCTGTGAACCTCTCTGGGTGTCTCTCACTTTGGAGAATTGTTTCACCATTAGCCTAGATGTTTTATCATCAGTGCTATATGGATGGAGAAGTCTTGAGGCTACTGTAAGCATAAGACTGAAAGCCAGAGGAGAAGGCTTAACTCCAAAACTTGAGAACGTCAGAGAATTTCTGCTTCCAGTGAACATTAACAGATAAGAGGCTCACACAAAATCCTCCATACATAACCAAGCTCCACCCAAGAGACAAAAAGTTCCAGAGAAAGACATACAATGCTAATTCTCCAGTCAAGCAGACACACAGCCCTGAGCATTAAAAGACAGGCTACCCAAAGAAATGCCCCAAAACTCACTGGACACTTCATTGCACTTCAGAGAGAAGAGATCCACCTCCACCCACCAGAACACAGATGCAAGCTGCCTAACCAGGAAACCTTGACAAGCCATTAGTCCAACCCCACCCACAAGGAGAAGGCTCCACAATAAAGAGGAACCACAAACTTCTAGCATACAGAAAGGGGACCCCAAACACAGCAATCTAAACAAAATGAAACATCAGAGAAATATTCAGCAGGTAAAGGATCATGATAAATGCCCACCAAACCAAACAAAAGATGAAGAGATAGGGAGTCTATCTGAAAAAGAATTCAGAATAATGATAGTAAAGATGATCCAAAATCTTGAAAACAAAATGGAATTACAGATAAATAAACTAGAGACAAGGATTTAAAAAATGCAAAAAAAAAATGTTTAACAAGGACCTAGAAGAAATAAAGAACAGTCAATTGATAATGAATAATGCAATAACTGAGATCAAAAGCACTCTGGAGGGAACCAATAGTAGAATAACTAAGGCAGAAGATAGGATTAGTGAGGTGAAAGATAGAATGGTGGAAATAAATGAAGCAGAGAGGAAAAATAATTAAATTAGAACAATTTCAGAGACCTCTGGGGCAAAGTTAAATGCCCCATCATTTGAATCATAGAGGTCCCAGAAGCAGAAGACAAAAAGAAAGGGCTTGAGAAAATACTTGAGGAGATAATAGTTGAAAACTTCCCTAAAATGGAGAAGGAAATGGCCAAGTCCAAGAAATCCAGAGAGTCCCAAACAGGATAAATCTAAGGCAAAACACCACAAGATATATATTAATCAAACTAAGATCAAACACAAAGAGCAAATATTAAAAGCAGCAAGGGAAAAGTAACAACACACAAGGGGATCCCCAGAAGGATAACAGCTGATCTTTCAATAGAAACTCTTCAGGCCAGGAGGGAATGGCAGGACATACTTAAAGTGATGAAAGAGCAAAACCTACAGCCCAGATTACTATTACCCAGCAAGGATCTCATTCAAATATGAAGGAGAAATAAAAAGCTTTACAGGCAAGCAAAAATTGAGAGAATTCAGCACCACCAAACCAGCTCTCCAACAAATGCTAAAGGATCTTCTCTAGACAGGAAACACAGAAAGGTTTATAAACTCAAACCCCAAACAACAAAGTAATTGCAACAGAATCATACATATCAATAATTACCTTAGATGTAAATGGGTTGAATGCCCCAATCAAAAGACAAAGACTGGCTGAATGGATACAAAAACAAGACCCCTATATACGCTCTCTACAAGAGACCCAACTAAAACCAAGGGACACATATAGACTTAAAGTGAAGGGCTGGAAAAAGATATTTCATGCAAATGGAGACCCAAAAAAGCAGAAGTAGCAATACTCATATCAGACAAAACAGACTTTGAAATGAAGGGTGTGAAAAGAGACAAAGAAAGACACTACATAGTGATCAAAGGATCAATCCAAGAAGAATATATAACAAGTATAAATATATATATATATATATATATATATGTAATTATAAATATATCCTGTGTTGTGCACCCAACACAGGAGCACTGCAATATGTAAGCCAAATGCTAACAAGTATGAAAGGGGAAATTGACCAGTTAGACCTAATTGATATCTATAGAACGTTTCACCTCAAAACAATGAATTTCACCCTTTTCTCAAGTGCACATGGATATTCTTTAAGATAGATCACATCCTGGGCTATAAATCTAGCCTTGGTAACTTCAAAAAAATTGAAATACTTTCAAGCATTCTTTCTGATCACAATGCAGTAAGATTAGATGTCAACTACAGGGGAAAAAGTATTAAAAATTCAAAGATATGGAGGCTAAAGAGCACACTTCTGAATAACCAAAAAATCACAGAAGAAATAAAAAATCAAATCAAAATATGCATAAAAACAAATAAAAATACAACAACCCAAAACCTATGGGATTCAGTAAAAGCAGTGCTAAGGGGGAAGGTTCATAGCAATACAAGCTTACCTCAGGAAACAAGAGAAAAATGAAATAAATAACCTAACTTTACACCTAAAGCAACTAGAAAAAGAAGAAATTAAGAGCCCCAGGGTTAATATAAGAAAGGGAATTTCAAAAATCATGGCAGAAATAAATAAAAAAGAAACAAAGGAGACTATACCAAAAATCAACAAAAATAAAAGCTGGTTCTTTGAGAAGATAAATAAATAGAAAAACCATTAGCCAGACTCATCAAGAAAAAAAGGGAGAAGAATCAAATCAACAAAATTAGAAATGAAAATGAATAAATCAAAACAGATAACACAGAAATACAAATGATTATAATTGACTACTATCAGCAACTATATGACAATGAAATGGACAGCTTGGAAAAACTGGACAAATTCTTACAAAAGTATAACTTTCCAAAACTGAACCAAGAAGAAATAAAAAATCTTAACAGACCCATCAAAGCACAGGAATAGAAACTGTTGTGAAAAATCTTCCAACAAAATAAAAAGCCCAGGAACAGATGGCTTCACAGGTGAAATCTACCAAAAATTTAGGAAAGAGCTAACACCTATCCTACTCAAACTCTTGTAGAAAATTTCAAAGAAAGGTAAACTCCCAAACTCATTCTATGAGGTCAGTTCAGTTCAGTTCAGTTCAGTCGCTCAGTTGTGTCCGACTCTTTGCGACCCCAGGCCTCCCTATCCATCACCAACTCCCAGACATCACTCAAACTCACCTCCATCGAGTCGGTGATACAATCCAGCCATCTCATCCTCTGTAGTCCCCTTCTTCTCCTGCCTCCAATCCCTCCCAGCATCAGAGTCTTTTCCAGTGAGTCAACTCTTTGCATGTGGTGGCCAAAGTATTGGAGTTTCAGCTTTAGTATCATTCCTTCCAAAAAACACCGAGGACCAATCTCCAGAACTCTCAAGAGTCTTCTCTAATACCACAGTTCAAAAGCATCAATTCTTCAGTGCTCAGCTTTCTTCACAGTCCAACTCTTACATCCATACATGACCACTGGAAAAACCATAGCCTGGACTAGACAGAACTTTGTTGGCAAAGTAATGTCTCTCCTTTTGAATATGCTACTTCCAAGGAGTAAGCGTCTTTTAATTTCATGGCTGCAATCATCATCTGCAGTGATTTTGGAGGCCCCCCCCAAAAAAAAAAGTCTGACACTGTTTCCACTGTTTCCCCATCTACTTCCCATGAAGTGATGGGACCGGATGCCATGATCTTCGTTTTCTGAATGTTGAGCTTTAAGCCAACTTTTTCACTCTCCTCTTTCACTTTCATCAAGAGGCTTTTAGTTCCTCTTCACTTTCTGCTGTAAGGGTGGTGTCATCTGCGTATCTGAGGTTATTGATATTTCTCCCAGCAACCTTGATTCCAGCCTGTACTTCTTCCAGCCCAGCGTTTCTCATGATGTATCCTTCATATAAGTTAAATAAGCAGGGTGACAATATACAGCCTTGATGTACTCCTTTTCCTATTTTGGACTAGTCTGTTGTTCCATGTCCAGTTCTAACTTTCACTTCCTGACCTGCATATAGGTTTCTCAAGAGGCAGGTCAGGTGGTCTGGTATTCCCAACTCTTTCAGACTTTTCCAGTTTATTGTGATCCACACAGTCAAAGGCTTTGGCATAGTCAATAAAGCTGAAATAGATGTTTTTCTGGAACTCTCTTGCTTTTTTGATGATCCAGTGGATATTCTATGAAGTCACCATCACTCTAATACCAAAACCAAACAAAGGTGCCACACACACAAAAAGAAAACTATAGCCAATATCATTAATGAACATAGATGCAGAAATCCTCAACAAAATTTTAGCAAACAATCCAACAACATACTAAATAGTTAATGCATCATGACCAAGTGAGCTTTTTTGCAGGGATGCAAGGATTCTTCAATATTCACAATCAATGTGATACACCACAATAGCAAACTGAAAGGTAGCAACCATACGATTATCTCAGTAGATGCAGAAAGTCTTTGACAAAATTCAACACTTATTTATGATAAAAACTCTCCAGAAAGCAGGCGTAGAGGGAACATA
Organism: Budorcas taxicolor; assembly: GCF_023091745.1. Taxonomy (NCBI): domain Eukaryota; kingdom Metazoa; phylum Chordata; class Mammalia; order Artiodactyla; family Bovidae; genus Budorcas; species Budorcas taxicolor. The sequence continues at coordinate 4,783,355 of NC_068934.1, read as the reverse complement.
GCTCACCATAAGAAAAACCATTTATAATCAACCTACAACAAACATTATCCTCAATGGTGAAAATTGAAAGCATTTCCCCTAAAGGCAGAAACAAAACAAGGGTGTCCATTTTCACCACTACTATTCAACATAGTTTTGGAAGTTTTAGCCACTGCAATCAGAGAAGAAAAAGAAATAAAAGGAATTCATATTGGAAAATAACAAGTTAAACTCTCACTGTTTGCAAATGACATGATCCTCTAAATAGAAAACCCTAAAGACACCACAAGAAAATTATTAAAGCTAATCAATGACTATAGTAGGGTTGCAGGATATAAAATTAATACATGGAAATCCTTTGCATTTCTATACATTAATAATAAGAAAATGGAAAGAGAAATTAAGGATACAATCCCATTCACCATTGTGATGAAAAGAATAAAATACTTAGGAATAAATCTACCTAAAGAAACAGAAGGCTTATATATAGAAAACTATAAAACACTGATGAAAGAAATCAAAGATGACACAAATAGAAGGTGAAATATATAATGTTCATGGATCAGAAGAAGCAATATAGTGAAAATAAGTATACTATCCAGAGCAATCTATACATTCGATGCAATCCCTATCAAGCTACCAACAGTATTTTTCACAGAACTAGAAAAAATAATTTCACAATTTATATGGAAATACAAAAAGTAAAAACCTCTAATAGCCAAAGCAATATTGAGAAAGAAGAATGGAACTGAATGAATCAATCTGCCTGACTTTAGACTACACTGCAAAGCTACAGTCATCAAGACAGTATGGTATTGGCACATAGACAGGAATATAGATCAATGGAACAAAATAGAAAACCCAGAGATAAATCCATGCACCTATGGACAACTTATCTTTCACATAGGAGGCAAAAACATACAATGGAGAAAAGATAATCTCTTTAACAAGTGGTGGTGGAAAAACTGGTCAATCACATTTAAAGAATGAAACTAGAACACTTATTAACACCATACACAAAAATAAATTCAAAATTGATTAAATTTATAAATGTAAGATCAGAAACTAATGAACCTCCTAGAGTAAAACATAGGCAAAATACTCTCTGACATAAATCACAGCAAGATCCTCTATGACCCATCTGCCAGAGTGATGGAAATAAAAGTGAAAATAAACAAATGGGACCTAATTAAACTTAAAATCTTTTGCACAATGAAGGAAACTATAAGCAAGCTGAAAAGACAGCTTTCAGAATGGGTGAAATAATAGCTAATAACGCAAATGGCAAAGAATTAATCTCAAAAATATACAAGCAATTCATGCAGCTCAATACCAGAAAAATAAACGACCCAATCAAAAAAGTGGGCCAAAGAACTAAACAGACATTTCTCCAAAGAAGACATACAGATGGCTAACAAACACATGAAAAGATGCTCAACATCACTCATTATCAGAGAAATGCAGATCAAAACCACAGTGAGGTACCGTCTCACGCCAGTCAAAACGGCTGCTATCAAAAAGTCTACAAACAATAAATGCTGGAGAGTGTGTGGAGAAAAGGTAATCCTCTTATACTGTTGGTGGGGATGCAAACTAGTACAACCACTATGGAGAACAGTATGGAGATTCCTTTAAAAACTGGAAATAGAACTGCCATATCACCCAGCAATCCCACTGCTGGGCATACACACTGAGGAAACCAGAATTGAAAGAGACACATGCACCCCAGTGTTCATCGCAGCACTGTGTATAATAGCCAGGACATGGAAGCAACCTAGATGTCCAACGGCAGATGAATGGATAAGAAATCAGTGGTACATGTACACAATGGAATGTTACTCAGCTATTAAAAAGAACCCATTTGAATCAGTTCTAATGAGGTGGATGAAACTGGAGCCTATTATACAGAGTGAAGTAAGTCAAAAAGAAAAACCAATACAGTATATTAGCACATATATATGGAATTTAGAAAGATGGTAACAATGGACCTATATGAAAGACAGGAAAAGAGACAGAGATATAAAGAACAGATTTTGGACTCTGTGGGAGAAGGGAAGGGTGGGAAGATTTGAGAGAATAGCATTAAAACATATATATTTTCATATGTGAAACAGATCACCACTCCAAGTTCAATGAATGAAACAGAGCACTCACAGCCACAGCACTGGCTCAACCCTGAGGGATGGGATGGGGAATGAAGTGGGAGGGGAGGTCGGGATGGGGGACACATGTACACCCATGGCTGATTCATGTCAATGTATGCCATAACCACCACAATATTGTAATTAGCTTCCAATTAAAATAAATAAATTAATTTTTTAAAGTTTTAAAAAAGGAAATTATTAAATTCCCTAAAGGTGCAGAATACAAAACTGAATACAAAAAAGAATAGTTTTGTTTCTCTACACTATACACTATCTGAAAAAGAAATTAGGAAACAATTATATTTACAATATCACTAAATATAATCATATACCTTGAAATGAAGAATGTGAAAGATTGATATACTGATAATTATAAAACACTGATGATATAAATTAAAGATACAAGTGGAAACATGCTGTGTTCATAGACAGAAAATTTCATATTGTCAAATTATCCATACTACCCAAAGTGATCTACCAGCTCAATGTAATCACTAACTAAATCCTGATAGCATTTTTTACAGAAATATAAAAAATAATTTTCAGTTTATGTGGAGCCACAGAAGTCCAGGAAGAGACATATCAATCCTGAGGAAAAAAAACAAAGCTGGATGCAACATGCTTATTGATTTCAAAATATATTACAAAGTTTCAGTAATCAAAGCAATGTTACACTACATAAAAATAGACATATAGCCTAATGGTACAGATTAGAGAGCCCAAAAATAAAACCATGCATGTGCAGCCAACTTATATTTGATAAGGCCACCAAGAACACAATGGAGGAAGGATTATTTTTTCAATAAATGATCCAGGGAAAGTTGGATATCTCTGTGCATGAAAGTGAAACACTAGATCTCTACCTTATATCACTTACAAAAAATCAACTTGAAACGAATTAAAGATTTAAATGTAAGACCTTATATAATAAGAAATCATAGGGAAAAATTTCTTTGACATTGTTCTCAACAATTATTTTTTGTATATGACATCAAAAACATAGGCAATAAAAGAAAAAAAAATAGACAAGTGAGATTTGCACAACATCATACCTGTAGTCAGCAGTAATGTACACCATTCCCTGGTGGCTCGGATGATAAAGAATCTGCCTGCAATACAGGAAACCCGGGTTCAATCCCTGGGTCTGGAAGATCCCCTGGAGAAGAGAATGGAGTGGTTACACACTCTAATATTCTTGCCTGCAAAATTCCATGGACAGAGGAGCTTGGAGGGCTACAGTCCATGGTATCACAAAAAGTCAGACACGACTGAGTGACTAACACACACACACACTTAAAAAATCATTAGAATAGTAAACCTCGGGTTGTGTTCTTACTATAATAAAATAAAATTTGAAAATAAAACAATGCCTGGAATTTGGAGCTCACTAATTGTTAGAATTTTTTAAAAATATTGGTTTTTTTCTTTTAAATATTAGCATTTATACTTTTTGTACTTTAATACCCTTTTCCTTTACTTTAACTTTTAATCTCTAATTATCACTCTAATTTCTCTACCAGCTCTTTTTGAAATTTATTTATTTATTTCACCTGGAGGATAATGGAAGTTCTACAAAACTAGACAGTTTTACTTAGTTCATTTCCTCTTGGATCCCCTAGCAATAGTAGAGTCTCAAAAAGTATTTTTGTAAGTATCAAAATATTCACCATATGCGCAAGCCACAAGGTTAAAATTTAGTACCAACTCTTTTTGCATCTATCAGTGAAAATTTAGCAAAATCATGATATTGCTGCAGTCTTCATCTTATTTTTAAGCCCCCTTAAATTAATTTGAAGGATGTGAAAGCCTCGTGTCTGCAGTTTATGGGATTTCAAAGAGTCAGACACTACTTAGTGATTAAATGAGTGAACAACAAATCAAAAAGCAAGAGATGGCCTCCTTCGTATAAGAATTATTGCATATTACTCACAGATAAAATTAAGTTCCTTCGAATGTCAATTCAAGATTGTTTTCCAAAATGCCATTTACTTTCATCCACTTTCACATTTGTCATAAAACACTTGAGAGCAATATTTGAAAATATATTATTGTACTCCCCCTGATTATCTTTCCTTTATTTCTCACAGATGAATCTACAGATAGAAAGAAACATTTTTGTTTCAATCATGAAAGAGCATTACAATATTCTCTGAATATGTTCATTTCTCAACTTCCTTTGAAGAGAATATATCATTTTCAACATCATGAAAAAGAGTTGGGAAGGACAGGCTGGGAGGAGGGAGCAAAAGGATGCAACTGAGTGCTTCTGCAGAGAGGAAAAAGAAAACAGAAAAAGTAGTGAGAGTTAAAGGGTGTTTGCTGATCATGGCTTTCAACAGCTTCTTCCAAAACCTTTGGGGAAAGGTGATCAGATTTCCAAACACTTAAGGGACAAGAGGACTACCTTGTGAATAGACACACTAGGTTATTTTTATTTACTTTTTGCTTTATATTTTTGTGAAAACCATTTCCTCCCAGCTGTAATTTTCAACATGAAAATCTTTGAAATTTCTGTCGCAGCCCTTATTTTGATATAATGACACAATCAGGAAATAGTGATTTCTGTTACATATTAGCCTCTGTGATTCCAAATGACTTGACTTTCCCTAAACAGTAGATTTAAACCTTTTTTTAAAAAAATTCAAATGCTGTTTGAATGAAATAAAATGACTTCAAATCTATCTTCAGCTTTCCTTAAACAAGTTCAGATGAATTTCCGTACCCCAAAATGACAGGCAAGCAATGTAGATTTCTCAATATATATATTCAGAAGTAATCATAACAAAGACTGGATGAAGCCCAAAGTGGCAATTAAGATATGCAAATAAGAATCAAACCTTTATTTTCATTTTGCAGTAAATTAAAGGGCCTGCCCATGCACTCACACAGCTTTGTATTATCACTGCTAGTATTTATAACCTTAATTCATCTCATTTAATTTATCTACTGCTTTATTCTTACTCCCTTGGGCATCACAATCATGAGTTCTGATTTCTCTGAAGCACCAGTGATAGTTCTTAAATTTCTCTTCCCTGATTTCCCCCTGAAAACCGGCCAAAGCCCAAGAACACTTAATCTAAAAAGGCCTTTGTTTGTTTATACATTTTCAACTCTATCTTTCAAAATTGTTAAAAAATTTTGCTGACTAATTCTCTCCCTAATACCATATATTTCTTCACCCATCTTCCACAACTATTACTTTGCAAACATTGTATAAAATGAAAATACATGTTTATACAAGAACATTTATTTCAAAATCAGAAGAATCAAAAGGACACTGAACACAAAACTAGAAAACCTGAGTTTGAAGTCCAAGCTTGCCATTTACTAAGAGATTGGAGTTAATTTTCAAGACTTTCTGAAATTTATCCTACTCATCTGAAGCCTGGAAATGATAATAACTGTCCTACCTGTGTGACAAGATTTCCATCAGCACCATATTGAGAAGTATGCAATAATGGTTGTGCATGTGCACAACAGAGTGGGAAGGGATCCTCTCTTCTTACATCATTGCATGAAATGAAGCTACCTCATGATGGATTATTTTCACATATATTTGTAAATTTTAAGATTGAAATTACATATATTTGCATGTGTGCATGCACACATACACACATCTCTATCCATCATCTATCTATATTTTTTTAAGAGAGAAAAATTGTCAAATATTTTCCCAGAAAGCTCACTTAATCATGTGTCTACATTTGCCAAGGTCTTATTTCCACAATCCAGGACCAATTAGTCAAGACTTAATGTTATGGAAGCCAAAGCAGTCACTCCAGTGGATGTTTCAGAAGTCTACTGTGCCTCAAAGTATGAGTTCTGGACCCTGAAATCCTGGACCCAGGGGCACCTAGGATTTGACCTATAGAATTATCGCAAGCCATACATGTTCACTTTCTCCTATGTAACTTGAATTTAATATGAAATCTCTCAGCCATATTTCCAATATGCAATTTTTTTTTTCAAAATGAGATATATGAGGTCACACTTTATTGATTATGACAAGTTACACATTTACTGTTTTAACAGAAATGGAAAGTGAGAATATACAATTAAAATTATATAGGCTAGCCTTATAGAAAAGATAACTGTGCTTAATAATTTGGGCAGAGAAAAACCTAATATTGAGAAAATTAAGGTACAGATATACATACATATATATTTTTGGCTGCACCATGAAGCTTTTACAATATTAGTCTCCCAACAAAGGATTGAAACTGAGCCCTTGGCAGTGGAAGTTCAGAGACCTAACCACTGGACTGACAAGGAATTCCTAAAATATATGTATGTATTAATGTTTGCACTTTGTCCCTGCAGCACGTAGAGGTGCTGACTCTGATCAGCTTATCAATCTGAAATACATTTTCTTCATTCCCTGGGATAGTGTTATTTCTGAAGCTTTTGTCTTTTCTAAAGTCTGTATTGACATGATATGACTTTATCCAAGTGTTCTTGTCACTATGAGAACATTGGGTTTTATTCATGGAGCAAGGTTTTCCATAGGAGGAGGAAATGAAGGAATAGAGGTATATATTGAGTTAAACTGTAAAATCCAATACTATATAGCCCATAGCAGATGTGCAAGATGACTTTCAAGGGACAGGGTGTTTGCTCTGGCATAAAAAGATTCACTAACACATTTAACAGAAATTAAAAAAAAAATGTGTAACAAAAAGATTATTTGAAACTATAATAAAAGGGGAGGCATGGTCCTTGCCTGTATACAACTAATGTCTAGGAGAGAAACCACCATGGTTAAAGGTCTTTAATGATCCCAGCAGCCCATCCATCCCCACTGTGAGACTGCACAGTGTTATATTTAGAACAAACTCCTTGGAAGGAAAGTTATGACCAACCTAGACAGCATATTCAAAAGCAGAGACATTACTTTGCCAACAAAGGTCCATCTAGTCAAGGCTATGGTTTTTCCAGTAGTCTTGTATGGATGTGAGAGTTGGACTGTGAAGAAAGCTGAGTGCCGAAGAATTGATGCTTTTGAACTGTGGTGTTGGAGAAGACTCTTGAGTGTCTCTTAGACTGCAAGGAGATCTAACCAGTCCATTCTAAAGGAGATCAGTCCTGGGTGTTCTTTGGAAGGAATGATGCTAAAGCTGAAATTCCAGTACTTTGGCCACCTCATGTGAAGAGTTGACTCATTGGAAAAGACTCTGATGCTGGGAGGGACTGGGGACAGGAGGAGAAGGGGACGACAGAGAATGAGATGTCTGGATGGCATCACCGACTTGATGGACGTGAGTTTGAGTGAACACCGAAAGTTGGTGACGGACAGGGATGCCTGGCGTGCTGCGATTCATGGGGTCGCAAAGAGTCGGACATGACTGATCGACTGAACTGAAGCACTGTTCTAAGTATTTCACACACTCATCATGCATGAGATGTTACTATTGTAGCATGCATGTTGTTGAGTCTGATTCTTTGTGACTCTATGGACTATAGTCTGCCAAGCTTCTCTGTCTATGGGATTGTCCAGGCAAGAACACTGGAGTGGCTCAACTTCTTTATCCATTCATCTGTCGATGGAATCTAGGTTGCTTCCTTGTCTTAGCTATTGTAAATAACGCTGCTATGAACATTGGGGTACATGTGTCTTTTCCAGTTTTTATGGTATTTGCCTAGTAGTGGGATTTCTGGGTCATATAGAAGTTTTATTCCTGATTTTTAAAGGAATCTTCATACTGTTTTCCATAGTGGCTCTATCAATTTACATTTCCACCAACAGTGCAAGAGGGTTCTCTTTTTTCCACACCCTCTCCATCCTTTATTGTTTGTAGATTTTTTGATGATAACCATTCTGACCAGTCTGAGTTGATATCTCATTGTAGCTTTGATTTACATTTCTCTAACAAGGAGTGATGTTGAGAATCTTTTCATGTGTTTATTAACCATCTGTATGTCTTCTTTGGAGAAATGTCTGTTTAGGGCTTTTGCCCACTTTTTGATTGGATTGTTTACTTTTCTGTTACTCAGCCATAAAAAGGAATGCATTTGAATCAGTTCTAATGAAGTGGATGAACCTAAAGTTTATTATACAGAGTAAAGTAAGTCAGAAAGAGAAAAGCAAATATCATATATTAATGCATATATATGAAATCTGGAAGGATAGTACTAATGAACCTATTTTCAGGGCAGCAATGAAGATGCAGACACGGAGAACAGACTCATACATGGGGTGGGGAAGGAAGGAAAGGGTGGGACAGATGGAAAGAGTAACAGGAAAGTATAAGTATCTTACTTATCCTTTTACCATGTAAAATACATAGCCACTGGGAGTTTGCAGTATAACTGAGGAAACTCAGACTGGGGCTTTGGAACAACCTACAGGGGTGGGATGAGGTGGGAGGTGGGAGGGAGGTTCCAGAGAGAAAGGACTTGTGTATATCTATGGCTGATTCATGTTGATGTATGGCAGAAGCCAACACAATGTTATAAAACAATTATCTTTCAATTAAAAATAAACAAATAAAAAAATACTGGAGTAGATTGTCCCACACTTTCCTACACCAGAGGATCTTCCTGACCTAGGGATCAAACCTTCATCCCCAGCATCTGCTGCATTGCAAGCGAAATCTTTACCACTGAGACACTGGGGAAGCCCAAGGAACTATTATCACTCTCATTTTACAATTGACCATATTAATATTCAGAGGACAGTTAAATAATTTCTCTAGGGCTTCCCAGCTAATAATTGCTCAAGTTGAGATTAGATAGCCCAGTTAGAGAGCCTTTCCACGATACTATATTATTTAAATTTTTTTCCAGTGTCACCTGTCATTCAGTCTTTGTATTCTCATTCCATGTTCATAAAATTATTCTATGTATAATTTTTGGTTTTTCAATGTCTTTATTTTAGATGTAAGTATTCTAGGTTTTGTTTTGGCTTGTACCTAGTATAATTAATGGAGTGGCATTCTTGTTTGGTATATCAGTTTTTAGGCATGGTTGCTAGGAGGTGGATAGAGACAGATGGGTGCATCCATTCTCAGTGTGGTTCTAAACACCAGACACCAGACAAAGCTAGGTTTTAGGCCTGCATACACAAGATCTAATCATTTAATTGGGTCAAGTGATTTTTCAAGAGAGGAAATCTAGGTAGAAATTTGAACTAAAAAAAAAAATGAGTTAATTGCTCAGACTTGAGTGAGAAAGAAAGGACAAAGAGAAATAAAGGGACCTCAATAGACACAGCAAGGAAGAAAAACTTGTCTGAAGACTGAACAAGATAGGTATTTGTATGACATGCTTATTTTGAATTTTTGTTTTGTTTAAGCCATCCATCCCTCTAACACAAAGGAGAACATTTTAATTGGTTCTAACTGATATCCTATTAATTGATGTTGTTGTTCAGTCACTCAGTCATGTCCAACTCTTTACGACCCCATAGACTACAGCAGACCAGGCTTCTGTGTTGCTGGAGACCAGCTCCAGTGGCCAGGGATTCAACCTGAAGAGATGAACGGTGTTGGCGATGAGACAGCCTTTCAGTTTTCTTGGACTGCCTATTTATTTCAGGTTTAAGATTTTCTTTCATACTTTTACAAAAGCATTAGGTCAGAGGTTTGACATTTTCAGTTCCCCCTCACCCAGATTTATTATGTCCATAAATCATTGTTGCTCTTCAGAGTTCCTGCTTCAATGATTCTCTCAGAATCAGCCTTACCATCTATTATCTACTTCTTCTAATGTGTCCTATAGTTAACTTGTGATTTACATTGTAACTCATGCTACATTCCTCAGTTTACTACTAATCTTGCTAAATCTTATTTGCCCTAACATCCTGAGCTCGCTATCTCTGTAAAAGGCTTCTAGCTATAGTGTCTCTAAAAATTTCTAACTTCTATAAGCTATAGTAAAATATTCTAACTTTACAACATTCCTTAAATCTTTAACTTCTAAGTATTTTAATTATTTCTAAGCCCTAAATTCAGTAAACTCCTCTGCCATAAACATTCTCTTCACAAATAGGCTTCAGATAGCAATCCCTCCCATGGCCTCAAGCTACGGCCTATGTGCTCATCCTGGAACACTCTTTTTTAAAAGTCCTTGAATAAATGTCAATCATTAACTTTATGAATTATTTTCTGGGCACAGCTGCAGAAGGCTTTGTGCCTTCTCATGCTCCTCTCAAGAACAATAAACACCTTAATATTCCTTTTCAGTCAATTCAGCTGAGGAGAGGAAAAAACAAGTCAGAATTACAAGGCCTAACTCCTTCATCCCGAGTCCGTGTCTGCGCAATGAGGGGAGAGGGCTGGGGCCATGCCTCCATTTTGTCTGTAACGCCTAATGCAGCTCCCAACACTGTATCCTTCATCAACTCCCAAACCTGCTCAAACCCATGTGCATTGAGCAGGTGATGCCATCCAACCATCTCATCCTCTGTCCTCACCTTCTCTTTCTGCCTTCAATCTTTCCCAGCATCAGGGTCTTTTCTAATGAGTCAGTTCTTTGCACTGAGTGGCCAAAGTATTGGAGATTCAGCATCAGTCCTTCCAATAAATATTCCAGACTGATTCCCTTTAGGATGGACTGGTTCAATCTCGTTGCAGTCCAAGAACTCTCAAGAGTCTTCTCCAACACCACAGTTCAAAAGCATCATATCTTTGGTGCTCAGCCTTCTTTATGGTTCCAATCTCATATCCAAACGTGACTACTGGAAAAACCATAGCATTGACTATATGGACCTTTGTCAGCAAAGTAATGCCTCTGCTTTTTTATATGCTAACTAGGTTTGTCATAGCTTTTCTTCTAAGGAGCAAGCCTCTTTTAATTACATGACTGCAGTCACCATCTGCAGCGGTTTTAGAGCACCCCAAAAAAGTCTCTTACCATTTCCATTGTTTCCCCATCTATTTGCCATGAAGTGATGGGATCAGAGGCCGTGGTCTTAGTTTTCTGAATGTTGAGTTTGAACCCAACTTTTTCATTCTCCTCTTTCACTTTCATCAAGAGGCTCTTTAGTTGTTCTTCACTTTCTGCTATAAGGGTGGTGTCATCTGCCTATCTTGGAGAAGGCAAAGGCACCCCACTCCAGTACTCTTGCCTGGAAAATCCCATGGATGGAGGAGCCTGGTAGGCTGCAGTCCATGCAGTCGCTAAGAGTGGAACATGAACGAGCAACTTCACTTTCACTTTTCACTCTCATGCATCGGAGAAGGAAATGCCAACCTACTTCAGTGTTCTTTCCTGGAGAATCCCAGGAACGGGGAAGCCTGGTGGGCTGCCATTTATGGGGTCTCACAGAGTCAGACACGACTGAAGTGACTTAGCAGCAGCAGCAGCATGTGCATATCTGAGGTTGTTGATATTTCTCCCGGCAATCTTGATTCCAGCTTGTGCTTCTTCCAGCCCAGCATTTCTCATGATGTACCCTGCATATAAGTTAAATAAGCAGGGTGAAAATATACAGCCTTGACATACTCTTTTCCCAAGTTTGAGCCAATCAGTTTTTCCATGTCTAGTTCTAACTGTTGCTTCTTGACCAGCATACTGGTTTCTCAGGAAGCAGGAAATGTGATCTGGTATTCCCATCTATTTCAGATTTTTCAGTTTGTTGTGATTCACACAGTCAAAGACTTTGGCATAGTCAATATAGCAGAATAGATGTTTTTTTTTTCTGGAATTCTCTTGCTTTTTCTATAACCCAGTGGATGTTGGTAATTTGATCTCTGGTTCCTCTGCCTTTTCTAAATCCAGCTTGAATGTCTGGAAGTTTTTGGTTCACACACTATTGAAGCCTCGCTTGGAAAATTTTGAACATTATTTTGTTACTGTGTGAAATTAGTGCAGTTGTGTGGTAGTTTGAGCATTCTTTGGCATTGCCTTTCTTTGGGATTGGAATGAAAACTGAACTTTTCCAGTCCTGTGGTCACTGCTGAGTTTTCCAAATTTGCTGGTATAACAAGTGCAACACTTTCACAGCATCATCTTTTAGGATTTGAAATAACTCAACTGGAATTCCATCACCTCCACTAGCTTTGTTTGTAGCGAAGCTTCCTAAGGCCCACTTGACTTCACATTCTAGAATGTCTGGCTCTAGGCAAGTGATCACACCATCGTGATTTATCTGGGTCATTAAGATCTCTCTGTATATTCTGTGTATTCTTGCCACCTAGAAGTTCTTTTGTGTGTTCTTGCCACCTCTTCCTAGGTCCATACCATTTCTGTCCTTTATTGTGCCCATCTTTGCATGAAATGTTCCCTTGGTATCTCGTATTTTCTTGAATCTCTAGTCTTCCCCATTCTGTTGTTTTCCTCTATTTCTTTGCATTGCTCACTTAGGAAGACTTCCTTATCTCCCCTTGCTATTCTTTGGAACTCTGCATTCAAATGGGTCTATCTTACCTTTTCTCCTATGTCTTTCACTTCTCTTCTTTTCTCAGCAATTTGTAAGTCCTCCTCAGACAATCATTTTGCCTTCTTGCATTTCTTTTTCTTGAAGTTGGTCTTGATCACTGCCTCCTGTACAATGTCAGGAACCTCTGTCCATAGTTCTTCAGGCACTCTTTCTGTCAGATATAATCCCTTGAATCTATTTGCTACTTCCACTGTATATTAATCATAAAGGATTTGATTTAGGTCATACCTGAATGACCTAGCAGTTTTCTCAACTTTCTTCAATTACCCCTAAAATATAACAGCATGCTTGTAAGAGGAAACTGATAACTAGTAAAGCCTTCAAGGTAACCCTGCAGACTCATAGCAGTTCAAAATTAATCGGGAAGCACAATTTGTATTCCTGATACTACATCCCAGGATTTTTGGTGTGAGAGACAAGAAATAGACTCTGAGCAAAGAGATACAAGAGTTCTTCTAATGTCTCTCAGCCAAGAAAGACACCCTTTTCTCTGCTTTAGTTTATGTATGTATATGCATCAATTCTCACTAGAATAGCAAGCCTGGTTAGGCTCTAATTAGTACATTCACAAGAATTCTCAAGTTTTTTTTTTTTTTTTTCAGTTCTTGCATCTTATATTTTTAGTATATTAGCAATTAGAAAGAAAAGGAAAAGCAATGTAAACAACAAAATAAACTCTATGAGTAATATATACTTGAAAAACAGTGCCTTATCACTTTTAATATTGAGCAGTGGACCATTAAAGGAAGCTGATGATCTAGAGATGGCTAGAATTGTTTCAATATCAGGAAAGAAAAGAGGAAGGGAACATTTACTCTCCCCTGAATGAAAATAAGATCACTGGGTAATGTACTCAGAATTTGCAGAAAAATAAACTCTTCTGGCATGTTACCATGATAGACTCCATTACTCATTATAGTAATCATGTTATTTTGATGGATTTGGGAATAGTGGATTAGGAGAGGGAACTCTTTTTATAATATTGTGAAATAGCTTTGTGTTTCAGGGGGGCATCTATATATTAAACAAGAGAGCTGATTTGCATGACCTGTTTGGGGTATCACATCACCTACAAAAATGCCATAAATTCAATAGAGCAGCACAAAATTAAATGCTATATAACAATAAACCATGGTGTTAGAAGATATTTTAAGTTTTAATTCTGCTACTAATATGACATGACACTGCATAAGTAACACCATCATATTTTTTCCATGTGGAAAAATATGTGTTGTTATACTTCATAACAATGTATACATCTAGAGGAAGAAAATGTCTCTTTCAGAATCCATTAGGGTAGGTGCTATAAGGAACTCTGAAAAAGAAAACTCATAGAACGAGGGAATAAAAATTATCTTAATTCTAAGATTTTATGATTATAAAAACTTAGCTGGCAGTGTTTTAAAGGGACATATGTGTGTGCATGTGTATATGTGTATATACATGCTTAGGGCTCTAAAGCAGTGTCTTTAGAATGGATAATCTAAAAGATAAAGGATGCAATTTTTAGAAATTGCCTGAGAAGATATTTATTTGGGTATGTACTCATTTTAGAAGAGGTTCACTAATGTGTTTAAAAATTTTTTCTTCAATTATTATTATATAGTCACAGCATTAGCATTTTCGAGGGAGTAAAGTGAGCAAGTAGCTTAGAATGCAGCTGTATTCATTTGCATTCATTTTAAAAGGTAGAACACTTCGGGTTTTTACATGGAACAGATAGCCTAAAACTTCATTTTTAATAGTGTGTTCATACCTGTTTTTTCCACGTGTGTAGGTTAGACCTTACTGCAAGTACAGTACCAAACTGCAAGGCATATATCAGAAAATTTCAAAATGTAATAGGCACTGTGATACAGTTTTCACTTGTAAATAAGCTGTTTTGAAAGTAACCAAGGCATGAACAACCCTGTTGTCTTAAGGTATAATTCACACCAGTTAAAAAAGGATGAATAGAGTCCAGTGCTTTATTACGTTCCTCTAGATACCTTTAAACATGATGAAAGGCTTTTCCACACATAAGTTCAAGTCTCAGGCAGTTTTCTGTTGAAAGAGTAATTTATTTTTGATTATTCACTTACTAAAACAAATGCATTTGAAACACAGAGGAGATATGGATCAGCTCTCTGCAGTATCAGTGGAATAGATATTTACCAGACATTCCAATCATTAAAAAAAAAAAAAAAAAGACATCAAGTCTTTTGTTCTGAGTACGATAATGGGAAGTTGGTGCTATTTTTTTTTCCCCCAGCTGAAATTGGCAAGTAGCAGTTCAGATGAGAAAAGTAAGTCACTTTTCAAATTTAATAGTAAGCCCACAGTGCAAAGCACTATAACCCAAACAGTAGTTTACCTTTGGGCCCATTTTACATTTGTCCTGGTATATGATTTCTATCAGACTCTGAGCCTAATGGCCAGGCATAATGCATATCTGAAAATGCATGTGGAAAACAGTTTTTTAAAATGATTACTGTGTATTTTAATAGGTTTAAAGCTCCAGAGAAGCAAGACAAATATATGAAAGCTCCTAGCCTGAGCAAGTAGGTCTTAATGGGATGAGTAGAGAAATGTATAATGCTAATGAGATTAATTTGGAGAAGTATCCTGTCTCATCCCCATAACTTCCAATATCTACACTGTAAGATGTGTGTGTGTAAAAGTCATTTAGTCAGCTTCAATCCTTTGTAACGCCATGAACTGTAGCCCACCAGGCTCCTCTGTCCATGGAATTCTCCAGGCAAGAATACTGGAGTGGGTTGCCATTCTTTTCTCTAGGGGATCTTCCAGATTCAGGAATCCAACCTGGGTCTCCCACACTGCAGGCAGATTCTTTACCATCTGAGCCACCTGGAAAGACCCACATTGTAAGATAGTTCTTTACTAAGGAGTCAACTTCTTTTTTAAAAAATATAAATTTATGTATTTTAATTGGAGGCTAATTACTTTACAATATTGTATAGGAGACAACTTCTTATAGAAAGAACTTATAGAGGTGAATGTTGCCATAATAGTCCTACTTTATCTTAGTGCTTGATTTTAAATTGTTTCTCAATACTTTATATCTCATAATTTTCATATTAAAAGCTCTGCCTCAGGTTGGTTGTAAGAATTTATAGACAGAATGCAGATAAACCACCTGAAACAATATGGCACTGAATAGATACTCCTTCAATGTTGACTTCTGCCATCCATTTGCTCCTGTCTACTTTGAAATTTCCAAAAGGTACCACAATTTTTCTGCTGTGGTCTTTCTGGAGTGAAGCATATAGTTCCTTGCCTTATATATTCAGCACCAATAGTGAGCCTATTTTTCTCTGTTAGATCCATAAAGCTAGTGCCAGTAGAACATACTTTGTGAAAGTGTATTAACACATATAAATATAATAAAATTATCACCTTGCACACTTAAACTTATGTAATGTTTTATGTCTATTATATCTCCACAAAGCCATCAAAAATAACCCAGAATTCACAATTGAATTAGTCTTTATTATCCAATTTAGAAATAATTGATCAGTGAAATGTCCAGGCATTTTGTGAGAAGAAAACTTAACTCTTAATAACATACTTGCCTACAATATGACTTTATCAAACACCATGGACACTTGCAAATTCCTGGATGATTAGGTAAAATACATGGACATAATGTATGAAGATGGGAGAAAAAATAGACAAACTTGATACCTACCAGAGGGAATTATGAGTCCAATTGGAAGTCCAATGCCACCATGTACATCTTAATTTTTATAGTCCCTGTAAAAGTAGACCTTATTATTATCTCATTTAAGAAATGCAGCTCTTTAGTCTCAGATAATTTAAATCTTTCCAGTTTTAATGAGAAATAACTGACATGCTGTACAAGTTTATAAGTTTAAGATGTAAGTATAAGGTATACAGCATGATGATTTGAGATACATATATTGTGAAATGATTATAATAGTTTTAGTTAAGAGCCATCATCTCATGTAGCTATAAAAAAGAAAAACTACTCTTGTGATGAGAACTCTCAGTATCTACTCTCTTAATAGTGTTACCTATAGTCATTACAATGTATATCACATTCCTAATCCTCGTTATAACTGGAAATTTATGCCTTTTGACTATCTTCCTCTGAATTTCAGTATTTTTATCAGGTCACATGCATAAGAAGTTTGGAATCAAAGTATTTTTCCATAATTCTCTGTTCTTTGAAACTAGTCCATAAATAAAGGTCAAATAATTTTAAAAGTTAACTTTATTTCTTAGTGTCTTCTGTGACAGCTACATTAACAACTGCATGTTCAAAAAGAATCTTACAATGCCTCATGCATGAAAGGAAGGGATGAACGCTATCCTCTGAGGTCTAACATTAGCTTGACTATGGAAATTTTAGGCTGTACTTTTATACTCTGCATAGAAGAAAAGATAAGAAAGCATAAATAGTTCCAGCTTTGAAAGGTAAACTCAGGGGATTTTGTATGCTTTTTACCTATCCAAGCACACACTTTCTTATGCTTTATGTCTATATATGATTGTTTTTTTAATGTTTTTTGTCTTCCATTTTGTGTTAAGGAAACCTCTATTTGTCCTCATTTAGTAGTGACTAAAATGACATAATCAAGATAGAGTCTTTCCTGTTTCTACCAGACTGCTATTAAGAAAAAAAGTCCTTCTCTGTTGCACTAACATCTTACCATATTTTATTACAGTATTTTTTATCTTGTAATCTACTTGATGCTGTGTTTGTGTGTCTGCTTTTCTACTTTATTTGGATCAACTTGAGAAATAATTTTGCAACATGTAATACAATTTCTAAGATTTAATTTTGTTAAGATAGCAAAACAATCATGATATGTTATATAAAACGTAGAATTTAGATAGGGAACAGTCTAAAATATAACCACTGAGTAGTGGGATGTGGGTGATGTTTTTCTTTTTGCTTACCTGTTTTCCTAATATTTTGTAATTGGTTATATTACTTGCATAGTGAAAGTGAAAGTTCAGATGCTTATATTATTTTAATAACTGATAAAATTCTGTATTGAAAACCATAGCCTGCTTTACCTCATTAACTCAAAACATAAGGAATAAGCAGGATTTTGACACAATGTAAGAGAAGCAGTGAATAGAAACAGGTGTCTAGGTGAGAAAAAAATAGATCTTGCATAAGGTTAAAGAATAATTGAAATCACTGAACAACAGATTGAATAACTGAGTTTATTCAACTAGAGATAAATTACTATTTGCCTATTATATAAAAGATGAATATACTTATAATTCATGATGACTAACTGTTCTCCACCTCTATGGAAGACTGAATTGAAAGAAAGCAAAAATGAAGCAAGAAAGCAACAAGCCTGAAAAGGAAGGAAGGAAGGAAGAAAGGAAACTCAAGGGATTTATATAATATGTAAGGAAGACTTTTCTGACAGTGGAAACTGTTAAGTACTGTACCGGATTACTAATGGAATGCAGAAGTATTTATTCATTTAAAACTGGAAAAACCAATACAATATTGTAAAGTAAAATAAAGTAAAAATAAAAATTAAAAAAAAATAAAACTGGCCTGTAATAATTTTCAAATTGGCATGTGTGCAGACAGGGGTATGCTTAAGGTGACTTTCAAATGTCCTTTGCAATGCTTTGCTTTTGTGGTATGATAGATTTTGTAGGAATAACACTTATTTCTCATATGACACTAAGTGACTCATTCAAGACTTTTCAGAAGCCAAAAAGCCCTATCCCCAGTCCTCTACTGACATTTAGTTATTAGTTTCTAATACTCCAAGGTGGAAAATAGATTTCTTAAATGTAGGCACTGGGGTTTTAGCAATCATTTAAAGCTCTTATGTTTTGAATTCCCAACTCAGATCAAATTCATTTTATGCTCTACTAAATATGTATCATCTCTGAGAAACAATTTTTCCTCTATAAAAATTTAACCATTCCTCTTGCTGTCTTCCACTCTGATTTCTCATACTGGAAAGCTCAGTTTTAGTGGATGCCTGTGTTAGCCCCTTGTTTCACATTAACTTAGACCATGGCAGTGAATGTACTGTCACTGATGGCAGGGAAAATCAAGAAGCTGAGTAATTAGATGGTCTGGAATATTTCCTATCTCAAATTTATTTCACACTGTCCATATTTTCTTCCTTTGATTAAGTATCAACCAGATGAAATTGTTGATACTTCTTCAATTTAATTAACATTGCCTTGATTGACTAATGCACAATTTCATTTTTTTCTCATAATTTCCCATCTAAGAAAACATGTATTAAAAGCACTTAAGAGGACTTATTCTTTCTTAACTCAATGATAATGTTCTTCTGTTCACTACCTTTGTTGTTTCAGAATCACTTTAATGTAAAATACATGGAAGAAAATAATTATTAAAATACTAAAGGAAATATTATAATATTTGTTTCAAAAAAAATTCTTGGTGACTTCTCTGGTGATCCAGTGGTTAAGAATCCACCTTCCCATGCAGGGGACACAGGTTTGATCCCTGGTCAGTGAACTAAGATCTGCATGCCTCAGGGCAACTAAAGCTGCAAACCACATCTAAAGAGAAGCCCTCATGCCACAACTGAGAACCCGAGCACTGCAAGGAAGAGCCTGACTGCTCCCCTAAGATTTGACATGGCCAATTTAATTAATTAATGTTCAGTTCAGTTCAGTTCAGGCGCTCAGTCATGTCCGACTCTTTGCGACCCCATGGACTGCAGGATGCCAAGCCTCCCCATGCATCACCAACTCCCAAAGCTTGTTCAAACTCATGTCCATTGAGTCAGTGATGCCATCCAACAATCTCATCCTCTGTCATCCCCTTCTCCTCCTGCCTTCCACATCAGGTGGCCAAAGTATTGGGGTTTCAGCTTCAGCATCAGTCCTTCTAATGAATATTCAGGACTGATCTCCTTTAGGATGGACTGGGTCAATCTCCTTGCAGTCCAAGGGACTCACAAGAGTCTTCTCCAACACCACAGTTCAAAAGCATCAATTCTCCAGTGCTCAGCTATCTTTATAGTCCAACACTCAACATCCATATGTGACTAGTGGAAAAATCATAGCCTTGACTAGACAGACATTTGTTGGCAAAGTAATGTCTCTGCTTTGTAATATGCTGTCTAGGTTGGTCATAACTTTCCTCCCAAGGAGTAAGTGTCTTTTAATTTCATGGCTGCAGTGATTTTGGAGCCCCAAAAAATAAAGTCTGTCACTGTTTCCACTGTTTCCCCATCTATTTGCCATGAAGTGATGGGACAGAAACAGAAAAAAAAAAAGTTATTAACTTCTTCTGTCAATCTACAGGTAGATATATCATTATTTTTTTCCTTACTATTTTCCATAATTAAAAAATACTTTGCCATTTTTCTTCAAGGTGAGATAGGGATTATGTTCTTGAAGTTCAATCCATAAATCTCAGTTTTAATAGAAGTCATCCATTCATTCACAATGTTTACTCCTTTAAGAACTCCTCTCTCTGGCATTTACACATTATTAGGCTTCTGTTACATCTAATTATTTTCCAAATTCACACAGCTTATGCAGAAAATCATTTGACCAAACTAGCAGTCATTAGAGCACTGGCATTTCTTGAATAAAAAGTATTTGAAAAGTGCCAGGCACTATGTGAGGCAATAAAGAGATATCAGGGAAAAATACAGACAAGGAGGTATGGATCAGGTGTACAAACATGCTGCCTGTTAATTCACTTCACTTATGTCCAAATTTTTGCTACCCAGTGGACCATAACCTGCAGGTTCCTCTATATATGGGAATTTTCCAGGCAAGAATACTGGAGTGGGTTGCTGCGTCCTCTTCCAGGGGATTTTCATGATGCAGGGATTGAACCTGTGTCTCTTATGTCTCCCGCATCGGCAGACAGGTTCTTTACCACTAGCGCCAGCTGGGAAGCCCATACAAATATAGGAATAAGAAAACATAATAAGAGGAATAAGACAGGGGTGCAGTATGACTTTATGGAGCACCTAGAAGAGAGGAAAATATGTATTTAGGGGATGTCCTTAGAGTAGATAAAAAATTACTGAGACATGCAAAATGAATAAGAGCAAATAATGCAAAAAAGGTAAAGGAGTTGGGGCAGGCTAGTGAAACTCCATAGACACAGCCAAAGAGTGTGAAGGAAAACTGCAGGGGGTTGTGTGAGTGTGTAATGTTGGTCACTGGACCAGTATCATTGGCATCACCTGGAGACAATGTGTTAGACATGAACATTCCCACCTCCATTCCAAATCACATGAATAAAAACCCTTGGATTGGAGCCTGGAATCTTTGTTTTAACATAACCTTCCTCTGACTGTAATGCCAGGTAAAGTGTGAGAACCATATAAGACAAATTGAAATTAAACAATACAGAATGCTCAAAAGTGGCTAAAGATTATCCTTGAAAAATACAAGATAAGAATCTGAAAAATCATGACCTCATTCTATCTCATGAGGACAATGATGACCCCAGAAAATGTATAAGGAGGAGAGTGACAGCCTTTAATGCCCATCAGTTCCTTCAAGGAGCATTTCCTGATCTGCCTTACCTAAAGCAGCCCGTGGGCCACTGTTTGTCATACTGCAAGTTTATTTGTGTCATAGCACTTTTCACCTCCTTATACTTTCTTTACTTTGGTTTGTGTCTGTCTTCTTTTCCTGAAATGTAAGGTTCTTTAGTGGCAAAGCCATTCTGCCTGTCTTCTTCTGCATTGAATTTCCAGTGCTTAGAACCTTGCTTTGTATATAGTAAACACTCTTTAAATGTTTGCTGAATGGAAAAAATCAGTGCATAAGTCACAGGATACAGAGGTGAGAAAGAAAGACCCAGGTCCTGATCTCATGGAGCTTACTTTCTGGTTTATAGGACTAAATTTGCATTTAGATCGCATGTAGATTGCTGTAGGGTGACTGACGGGAAAACTGGAGACAGGAAAACTAATTTGGAAACTGTTGCCGCAATGAATGTCAGAGGTAACAGTGACCTGTAATAGAGAAATGCCAATGGGGATGGAAAGAAATGGATAAATCCAAAACACATTTAGGAGATAGAATCAGGAGTCTTCTGTGATTGATAAAATGTAAGAGGAAAGAGTCAAGGTATGAAGGATTGGATTCTGGCTTAAGCCACTGAAAGTCAGAATCTGCTTTGTGGAGAGATGGAACAGAGAAGAGGCAAGCAAGTGTGCAAATACTGTAAGTGAACTACTTTTATTAAATATTTATTGTGAATAAACATATGTGTGTGTATGTTTATTTGATAATAAGATCATGCTGGTGAAGTTGCATGTAACAACCACACAAATTTCTTAGCCAGATTGATCAACTGGATGCTGAAAGCATTAAATTCAAATTATTCAATGAGCTCATTCACTAACAAAAAAGATATTTGATCCCCAAGAATTGTACACTTGTGTATCTTTTATATAGAAAATTATGGGATACTAGAAAATATTTTCATTACTCAATACTTAAAAATAATTGCCTCCATGTACATGGGACTAAATGAAGAATTGGGAGAATTTGCCAACTATCCTATTGTCTAAATCTGCATATTACTAAACAAGATTCCTTGACTTGAATGTGTATGCTTAGTCGCTCAGTCATGTCCTACTCTTTACAACCCCATGGACTATTGCCTGCCAGGATCCTCTGTCCATAGGGATTCTCCAGGCAAGAATACTGGAGTGGGTTGCCATGCCCTCCTCCAGGGGATCTTCCCAACTCAGGGACTGAAGCCAGGTTTCCTGCATTGCAGGCAGATTCTTTACTGTCTGAGCCCCCTTTGTTTCAGTGAGAGCCTTAAGCCTTAAGAAGGCAGAGGAAACAGATTGATACCGTTATGACTGTGGTTATACAATCCCTTATATTCACATAATAGTTTACAATTTTGAAAACATTTTCACATTAGTGTGACTTACTTGAGGCTTCCAGTATCTCTGGAGTTGATTAGGATTTATCTCCATCTGAACACTTAAGAGATATGAGATTCTTAGAAATTTTACAGTTTTCTTGATATTACATCTTTAGAAAGTGGAATAGACAACACTCACCTGATACTTCTGCCAACAAGGTCAGAATTCATTTCAAGGCAAAGTTAAAGGGAAAAAAGTAACATAAATGTGACAATGTGTGTATATACAAAGATGTGGTTTCTGAAAGAAACTATATGGACATCTGAAATCATGCACTGAAAGAGGTGTGCTGCAAGGTAGCTGTGGTTTAAAAAAAGCTTTCATAGAAGTACTTCTAAGAAGGACACTGCAGAGGCAGTACTGACAGTGAAAGAATTTTTCTCTGCCAGGTACTGAGTGATCATGGAACACCATTATCCTACCAGAGGAGCTAGTAGAAGCTGCGAACTTGAACATCTGAAGCAAAGTTAATGCCAGTAGAACCTGCCATGGCTGAAAAGCTGACAGGCAGCGGCTGAAATGATCATTAAAGAAATCATTACAAGCTGGAGAGGCTGAAGAAAACTGTTGGAAAATCCCATCTGTGGCAGAAGGCCCCAATGAGAGCAGACAGAGTTGCAGGCAAAGGAAGCCTCATTTTCTACCACCCCTGCCTTATTCACTGCCCCAGTGAAAGCGTCTGTTTCAAGCAGAAGAGAAGCATCCTCTCTGTTTCTAGGAGTGAAAGTGGAGTTCATCAGTCTATTGTTAAGTCTGTCAGGAAGGAGTATTAACAATGACCTGCAATGTGTTGAGAGAGGTTCAAAGACCTTTATTTTCAGCAGGAGGAGCCTGAAAATTCAGAACCCAGGGCATCAGGTAACTGGAACAAGCCTTAGAGCATATAGGTCTTCAAAATACACATTTGCAAGCCCTAAGACCTTAGATTCTGTTTCCTAAATAATAAAGGAAGGAGTAGGTGACACCAGGCTTATTTTCAAGCAATCTGAAAAGCCTTAAAGATCTCAAAGTGCCCAGAAGTCAATTTCCAGGCATGAGTCGAGGCCAGTGCATACAGGGCCAACACTGCCCCTTCCAGTCAAAGCTGATGGGCTCTGCTGCATCTCTATGGAGACTGTGCATATGACTTGGTTTGAAGTTTATTTCCTTTGGCTATAAAATTTAAAAATATCTAGACTGGCTTACCTCAGACTCTTCTTCTAACTTGAAAGCCTTCATTCTGTAGCAGAAACACTACTCTGCTTTTTTGCTCTGTTCCTGAAATGTTCCAAGTTCAGAATGCTGGTCCATTTTTCTGTGTTTTATCCCTTCCTCTCTTCACAACACCCCCACTCTTTCCATCTCTCTCTCTCTCTCTTTCTTTCTTTCCTCCCAGTCCTCAGACTTTCCCAGCCCCTGTAAATTCTATCATGATTTCTTGATTTTACATTTCCTTGGCATTTGTCTGTCATTTCAAAATCTACTTCAGGTTTGCAGGGAAATGTTCCAGCTGGAAAAATAAGCTTCCTGCTCTGGTCCATCCTGTTTCTAATCTGCTGCTGTTGTAAGAAATTCCCTTTGGGGATTTCTTTACTTCCTATTGCTTTGCCTTTTTTTTTTTTTTTTGCTATAAACCTCACAAATATTAATCTCTCCTGGTCGCCTTTTCCCTTAATGCATAACTTTTTTTTTTTAGTTTAAAATGCCTGCCAATACTTTTCACACTTCATCATGTCTCCGGGAATACTGGCCCTAGGTCAAAGCCAGACAAAATATGTTGCAAGGTGGTTTTTCCTCCACACTGTCTGCAGCTGTCATCTTCTCTCAAGTCCCCCAACTGCAAATTAGCCAGTGTCTGCATGGGATCATGGGATTTTGTAATTCCTACTTATTCAACAAAGAAAAAGAAAGTGACAGCTTTTTCCCTCCATGTCTAGGTAAATAATTAACCTATAAGCTATATTCTTTACTGATTTCCTTTGATGGGATTCTGATTCATAAAATCAGAAATCATGGTAGAGGAGTTGAAAAGTCTCTTTTCTGGAGGAAAATAATTTACAAATAATACTTTGGCTATAAGAATTGTATATTGTTCTTTAAAGAAAAACTGATCTGCTCTACTAATATCGGCTGATATTTAAATTTGCCTTTGGATGAATAAGGTAATTGTACTGACTCCTGGCAAAGAGAAATATGGCTATCTTTATTTCAATGAAAAGCAATCTAAATTTCCTGTAGCCTATTTTCAGTTAAAAGGAAGTTAAAAGCAATTTTCTATATTCTAGACACTGTGTTCTCTTAGCATACAAGTTGGAATCAATGGTGAAATCACTGATATTTAGGGAGTGAGCTTTTTTTTTCTTTTTAAACTTCTATGAAATAAACTTTAGATATTGCTGGATTTAGAATATAATTGACATTCCACTTCCTTTATGAGTAAAAATAGAAACATTGTTTAGCTTAAAGTCTGGAATAGTCAATCCATTATCTGCTTAGGATTTAGTTCAACTATTTAGGTTTTTCCATTTTTCTGGCACTTTGCCATAATCAATCATTCTTAAAACAAGCTTGCCATAAGTTTGACAAGGGGACTTCAGTTTAATATATTCTCACCTCAGAAATGTTGTGCGTTTAAAAATAATTGTTTAGTTGCTACTATATGCTGACACGTAGAAAGTAACTGGAATGCAATAGAAAACAATATAGATATTGCATACTCATAAATTGATAAGATTACGAATGAATAATTACAAAACATGTGTTCTAAGTTTTCTGGATTTTCTAATTTTTCTTTCTAATATTTGGAAAAGAAAAAAGTGACATAAAATTGTGCTTAATAGCTTTTATCCATGAGTATGGAAAATATAGTCTTTTAGAATTTGAAGACCTAGATATATGTTCAACTTTAGAAACAGTGTAGAATTTGAAAGGTGTTCTACTCTGTATCTAAAGCTGAACACATATCTAGGTCTTCAAATTGTAAAAGACTATATGTAATGTCTAGCCTTAAAGGCATATGAAACATGAGCAGTTAACACTTTCTAACCTATCATCTTTGTTTTCATTAGGCCATCATTTGGGATAAAATAATTAATGGAAGTAGGTAGGAAATAGAATGGGCCCCAGGGTGAGCAGCTGTATCCAGTTTCCAGCTGAAAGTTCAAGATAAGATACTAGCAGGAAGATGGGACCCTGATTGGATGGAAGCAAACTGACACAATTTTTGTGATCAAGAGGATTTCCCAGCCCAGTACATGCGCAGAGAAGGCCCTTAGTCTAGGGAAGAGCCAACAGAGGGAGGAAACACCAACCATAAAATGTTCTGCAACGTCCTAGACGCCTTCACACAGGAATCCATCTTGGCTGAGAGATGTGTGCACCTACCAGGAAGCACCCTGAGTCAGGCCAAATAAGGACACAAGCGACACGATTGGTGAGAGACAACCCAGGAGACAGCCCCATGTAAGCAACCCAAACCACCCCTATCGGGGGCAACTCACTCAGAGTTCACCTATATGTTCTTCCACACATACTGTGCTTACAGTAAGTGCTTTATCTCTTTCAGTTTAGTTTAGTTTAGTTTCTTCACTAAACTGTTTCTTCAAAGAAGACAAGGAGCAAGCTCCTGCTTCCAGTCACAATACACTCAAATTCAGAAGGTTCTTATGAAGTAAAAATCAGTTATAAATTGCATTCTGCATCCATTTAAACTGATGCAAATAAAAATATGTATAACCTTCAGTGAAAACTATATATTCAGAGGAAATTTACATGAAAATTGGGTGTACAGAAATGAATAGATGATAGATAGAAAAAATACTAATGGACAGAGAAATGTACTTAATGTGATGTTTGTACTGAAAATACATGAGAGAAATGCTTATATTATAAACTGCAATAGAAATATTTTGATACTTTTATCTTTACCATATAATCAAATTACCACCATAATTCAATGGTCTTAAATCTCCTGTAGTGAGATGACTACAGGATCACAGCAAATGGACAAGGGCCTTTTTGTTACTATGCTTTAGCTCCCATGACTCTCGTCAGGTAAAGTGATTATCATCTCCATCAACCACATCTTTCTGAGAGTAGGAAACATATCTCTCTGAGACGCTATAGGAATGGGCTTCCCTGGCAGCTCAGCTGGTAAAGAATCTGCCTGCAATACAGGAGACCCCAGTTCAATTCCTGGGTCAGGAAGATTCCCTGGAGAAAGGATAGGCTACCCACTCCAGTATTTTTGGGTTTCCCTGGTGGCTCAGATGATAAAGAATCCACCTGCAATGGGGGAGAACTGAGTTTGATTCCTGGGTTGGGAAGATCCCCTGGAGGAGGGCATGGCAACCCACTCCAGGAGTCTTGCCTGGAGAATCTCCACGGACAGAGGAGCCTGGTGGGTTGCAGTCCATGGTGTCGTTAAGAGTTGGACATGACTGGGTGACTAAGCACAGCACAGCACAATCAAG
Source organism: Budorcas taxicolor (assembly GCF_023091745.1). NCBI lineage: Eukaryota > Metazoa > Chordata > Mammalia > Artiodactyla > Bovidae > Budorcas > Budorcas taxicolor. The sequence goes on along the minus strand of NC_068934.1, from coordinate 4,756,504 downwards.
CTCATGCTTGGAAAAAAGTGCATGCATTTCTTAAGTGCATAGTGAATCCACAAGTCATACATATCTATGTCCACCACTACTTGAGGACCTTTGATTAGACAGCCAATTAGGCTCTTTTTAGGGAGAGAGTGTAGAGAGTTGCATAACAAAAACTGTCTGTGTGTGCATGTGTGCTCAGTCGTGTCTGACTCTTGTGATCCCACATACGATAGCCCACCAGGCTCCTCTGTCCATGGGATTTTACAGGCAAGAATACTGGAGTGGGTTGCCATTTCCTTCTCCAGGGGATCGTCCTGACACAGGTTTTGAACCTACATTTCCTCCATCTCCTGAATTGTAGGCAGATTCTTTACCGCTGAGCCAATGGGGCAAGTCCCATAAAACTGTTGAAAGCTATATATAAAGCAGAGTGCTTTGGAAATTTAAAAAAAAAAAACAAATGACTGAAACACTGTCAATTTAACCCCATATGGCTAAGCTTATCCATGACACTGCTGAGATCACACCTGGTTGTAAGATCTAAATAATAATAATAATACAACCAAAAGACAACATCTGGTTTCATTAAGTCTGGAAATAGGAGAGCTATCTGGAGGCAGACATATGTACATAATAATTTTTATAATATCACGTTTGGAGAGACTAAATTTCACTGTAAACCTAACCTAATATTTTACTTTCCTAGCCTTCTTAGTCATGATAAGCACTGGATGCTTACCAAACTTTGTTCTTACTCTACAGACTTCAAAGTTCATTTGATTTATGCCATATAACAATATTTAATATGTCATATACAAATATTTCATAATCTTGTAACATGAATGTAAGGTTTTCAGACTTATAAAAGGTACAGCATGTCAGACACTGAGGTAACAGAAAATACTCTTAGGGTTGACATCAGAACCATCTTCTAGGAAGGCAATGAAGCTTCATATGGGCATATAATCTTGTGACACAAATTGAGATTTGTTGATATATGCTTCCTAATGCATTTTCTTCTTGTCATAATTCTCATAACATGTAATAAGGCACAGAATAAAATATAAGTGTTTTATTAAAACATTCTCTCTGTCACTTATAATGCTGGCAATTAGAGAAGCAATAGTTGAGGGGGAAATGCCAGCATGTAAATGCACTATAATGTAAACACGCAGATATACATGATGGCAAGAATGGTTTAACTGACAGAGCAATAAAGAGTACACTATGAAAGATTAATAAGAAGATTAAAGTAAAAAGACGCATGAAAATGAAAATATACTGCTGTATCTACTGAAGATTTCAAGTCCAGAAGAAAAAAATAACCCACACAAGTTTGAAAAGATAAAGCTTCAAAATATGCAAAAATAAACTTTATAAGATGATTTTAATGTTTCAAACTAATTCATTAAGTACTTTATAAAGTGAAAGTGAAGTTGCTCAGTCGTGTCCGACTCTTTGCGACCCCATGGAATGTAGCCTACCGGGCTCTTCCCTCCATGGGATTCTCCAGGCAAGAGTACTGGAGTGGGTTGCCATTTCCTTCTCCAGTGAATCTTCCCGACCCAGGGATCGAACCCTGGTCTCCTGCATTCCAGGCAGACGCTGGAATGAGCCACAAAGCTTTATAAAAACAGAAATCTTACATTTCTCATTTAAGAATTGATGTTTTCCTCCATGGGGTTCATCACCTTATTCAGCTATATATCTCACTGAACACTTACTTTGTCTGAGTATAGTTCTAAAGGGACAACAGTAAACAAAGCTCAAGTTCTAAAACAGGAAATGAAGCCCTAAACAAGTGAGCCATGAAATTTTTTTTTTAAGTTTCTGATAAACACAGAATCATTGAAATAAAATGGGATGCTGTGATGGTTGGAGATTGGAAACTTACTGCAAGGGGAGCAAAGAAGGTCCCTGAGAAAGTGACATTTGACTTGAGACGTGAATGACCAGAAGGGAGTGTGATGAGACTGTCTGAGAGAGGGGGAAGGCAGCGGTGAGACCAAAGACCCTGAAGCAGTTAGGTCGGCATGTTTGAGGACGACACAGAGAACTAGTGTTGGAGTGCAGAGAACAGGTAAGTGGTCCCTGCTGGCAGTAAAGAACACTGTTGTTCAGTTGCTCGGTCATGTCTGACTCTTCGACTTTTCTTTAAAGAAGTTAGGAGAAGCTAGTTCTCAATAGGGTCTGAGAAGACCCTGGTATAGATTTTAAGGGGTTTTTGTTGCTTTGTTTTATTTCCTAATCCAGCATAAAAATATCAGAGCGTTTTAGGCCAATGTCATGTCCTAATACATATCTTTTTTTTTTTTTTTTTCTGTTATTCATGGCTTATTTCAACTCTCATTCCCATTTACTCATGTTGAAAATTCTTTGTGTCTTTTTTTTTAAAAAAAATTTAAATTTTTATTTTTACTTTATTTTGCTTTACAATACTGTATTGGTTTTGCCATACATTGACATGAATCAGCCACGGGTGTACATGAGTTCCCAATCCTGAACCCCTTTCCCACCTCCCACCCCATATCATCTCTCTGGATCATCCCTGTGCACCAGCCCCAAGCATCCTGTATCCTGTATCAAACATAGACTGGCAATTTGTTTCTTACATGATAGTATACATGTTTCAATGCCATTCTCCCAAATCATCCCACCCTCACCCTCTCCCACAGAGTCCAATACATATCTTAAATAAGACAATTTTAGCTAGTGGAGTGTAGACTGGAGTTCAGAGAAGAGGGAGGCCCATCAAGAGGCCTGTGATGAAGAGACTAGCTAGCAATTTGGATCAGTGATACCAATAATCTAAACAAGGGTAGTACAACACAGATGGAGAGAAGTGAGTCATGAAAAATGCATTTGACAGGTCAGCTGCTGAGGGAGGGGCACTTGAAGAAAAGAGAAGCAAAGGATCATTTCTTGGTTTGGAGGAGCACCCAGGTGAATGTTTGTGAGATTTGCTGATCTGAGGACTAAGTGGAGGAAAAGAAGGACCATTAAGAGTTCTGTCTGAGATGTTAAATAAAAGACTATCTGTTTCAAAACAGGTACTAAGAAAAGGTGTAAGAAAAGAAATATTAAAGGGGATGTTTATGAGTAAGAACAGGACTCACTCATCATATCTTTTTTAAAAAAAAAGTGATGATTCTCCATAAAACATTCATTTTAAAAAGATTTCTGTTTAGATACAGATATTCAACTAGAATCTACATGAATGGGAGAAATTCTTTACCTTAAATTCCTTAAAATGAAATGAGCTATTTCTAAACCATCTATCCTACTATACTTTGTAATTCTATGACAACCAGATGATTTAAAATAATATAATATATCTGTGGCAGATTCATTGATGTATGGCAAAACCAATACAATATTCTAAAGTAATTAACTTCCAATTAAAATAAATAAATTTATATTAAAAATAATATATCAGCAGAATCAAGTGCAATACTTTATTTATTTATTTATTTATTTTTGAGAATGGCAAAAGCAATATTTTTAGAGCTTAGTAACTAGTTGGTATGCAAAGGATTTCTCATCTATGGCAATCTAAGTATATAATCTATATTGAGGAATAATAGAAAGATTTCCTAAAATGCAAACTTTTCTTGGCGTAAAATTTTCTTATTTAATGTATTGAGCAAAATTTTATGAAGAGCAGCTCATAAATATTTTAAAGTGATTTCTCTCTATTTGCATTGAGTGCTTTTCATAATATTGTCTCATTCAATGATTCAACTTCAATAACACACTTGATGTTAAATGGTTGCATGAAAATGATGAATTTTAACATAATCTCATTTTACACACTTGACTTTGTCAAGTGTTTTTCCCTTTATTAAAGTATTTTTCCTTCTGATTATATCCTCATGGGAAAATGTTAAAGAAATGCCTTTCTATTTATTGTATAATAATTTGTACTTTTGAACGTGAAATCACAAGACTGTTTTGAGCTTTTCTTTCCTTCTGGAAATAGGCATGGCTAAATCTCACTCTGGGAGTTGGTGACGGACAGGGAGGCCTGGCTTGCTGCGATTCATGGGGTCACAAAGAGTCGGACACGACTGAGTGACTGAACTGAACTGAACTGAAATCTCACTCAGTCCAAAATGACATATAGTTTTACTTGCATACATGCGTGTGTGCTAAGTCACTTCAGTCGTGTCCAACTCTTTGCAGCACTAGGAACTGTAGCCCACCAGTCTCTTCTGTCCATGGGAGTCTCCAGGCAAGAACACTAGAATGGGTTGCCATCCCCTCCTCCAGGGGATCTTCCCAACCCAGAGACTGGACCTGGGTCTCCTGCTTTGAGGGAATTCTTTACCACTGGGCCATCTAGGAAGCCCTATTTACAAAGGTCTCTAACAGAGATAAGGAGTGAAGGGGTTTGATTCCTTCACTGATTTCAGTACATTTCATTAAATGTAATAGAGATCCCATGTTCCAGTGGTTCCAGAAATGCATCCTTTTGAAGGAAATACATAGTAACTGTTTTTGTGTAAGATAATCTGCCTGGCTTAATGATCTTTACAAAATGGTGCCATGTGTGAACATACTTGACTCACACTGCATAACTTGCCTTTCCAAGGCATTTTGGCAGGAAAGAAATTAGGGCTCCCTGAATAATCAGTTGTATTGGAAAGTTATATAAAGACATTTAATGAGTTTAGACATGAGTTATTTTCAATACTATTTTGTTTTGAGTTTATCTTGGGAAGATAAATTAATGATGCGAATGAACCAGAATTATCTACACATGAAGGAGTGTATGTCTTTACTTGATGAGTGGCAAATAGTTTTCAAGATTTAGAAAATAATAAATTTTATTATAACCTTGCAGTGTTTGCTAATTTGTCTTTATGGCATGTTTTTGCTAATTTGTTTTATCTCATGTTTTATATTTAGTTGTCAACATTTTTTTCCCTGACACAATCAACATACTGTATGCATATGTGTGTATTAATAAGTAGTTGTTGATATCTATTTAATAATAAATAAAAATATCAGACATACTGCAAGTTAGAAAGTAAGAAAAACTTTAAAAGGTAATCAGTTTTACTGTTTTAATTTAACCCCTTCCAGTTGTTTACTTAATACAAGTGGTCTAACTCTGCTCTTGTTTAACTCAGGTCTTGGCAAACTCACATTTTTATAGACCACAACTACCACACAATGAGTCATCAGAATTTATTTTTGTGTTCATTAAGTTTCAGGTGTAGTTGTAAGCAATTATTAGCTAACAAATAAAAAATTTAAAAAATTGTTTTTGTTAGAAATATTATCTCATTATTAAGTTAAATTACACTATACATTGAATATTTTTTAAAAATAAGCAAAATAAGGCAATATGAAAGCTTTAAGTAAAATTCACAAACAGAAATAATCACTGTTAACACTGTGTTTAATTATTCTTTAATAAAAATTAGTTAGAACTATAAATTCTGTTTGGTAACATATATATATATATTTATTATAAATAATAGCCCATGTTATTAAACATTAATTTACAATAAATTGATTTATTATATTCCATCTCATTTTATGGAAGAATAAACCTTTAATTTTAGATATGTAAAGTGTTTTTATTTTTCAGTCTTTAGGCTTTGCTGCAACAAATAGCCTTGTATCTATATCCCTGCCCATATTCATGATTTTTTCTCAGATTTATCTTAAAAGGTGGCCTTGGGTTGTCAAATACTTAAGACTTTTGAAATGTATTATCAAATTGCCCTTTGGAAAGTTTGTACCAAATTACAGTCCTGTCAGCATTATATGAAAGTAACTATTTTTATGATATTACATTTAATAAATTAAAAATGCTCAAGCAAACTTGAAAATAGACTAAAATTCAGTCAAAATTTATCCAGTTCTATTCAGTCAAGTAGGCATATTTTGTAGCTTCAAAGAAATATGGCTCATCATTTTCTCTTCTGTTTAAGAAATTAAACTGTGACCCTTCAATAATGATCATATATATGTACACATAATATATTTTACTTATTTCTTTGAATTTGGTAGCCTATAAAATACAGTTTTGTGGTATATCACATGTCCTCAATTTTCTATTGCAGCAGGAGGCTTCAGATATTATCCTTAGTTTGAGGAAATCAATTTCTATTCTCTAAGGAATAATAATTTATAATACTGTACTTTCATCATCATTCATGTTTTGTTAGATATTTCTGATTCTGTTTCTTAAAGATCCACAGTAGGAAAGCTTGCCAAGTTCACCAATGCACTGGATTTCAGCCTGTAGTATGATGTAACATCAATATAAAATCAACTACTTCTGATTTAATGATTTTAAGATAACGTCAATCTTTATGTTCACTTGTTGAGAAATTTAGAATTTAGCAATTAGAGAACCAAAGTTTTCCTATAGATGTGGTGGCTAGAATAATTTACATGCAATATAACAGAGTTGGAAATAATTCTGTGGGTCATCCATTCCAGTTACCGAACCAATGACAGTATCTTTCCAACAGATAATAATTTGTGTTGTTTTACTTTGTTTTGTTTTCAAAGTGAAATAGCCTGTTTCACTCTTAGGTAGCACACACATATATTCCTCACATTGCTCCTAAACTTGCTTCCTTTTTACAACTCACCCAATAGATTATTTCATTTTCTCTTCCATTTGATAGGATTTTAGGTATTTTAAAATGCCACGACCAATATCCTCTTCAGTTTTTCTTTTCAGACATATTATCTTCATTTCCTTGTGCTCCTTCTCACATGATATGCTTTCTCAGTTCTTTTACTAGATCACCTTCTTGTGCAAAGTTTGTTTTAATAGAGGCCTCATTAACAGAGGCACTGCAATGAGAAAATAGGAGATCTGGACCCACTGTGTTTACATTGAATGGACACTATCTGGAGTGTTATCTTCAAGCCTGAACACAGCACTTCAAACTGGAATGTATCTAGTAGAGCGTTGTCTGCAAAAACCCTGAGTAAATACAGTACCTTGTATTATCTTCATTGCCAAATAATTAAGGGACTCAAGTGGTAAAGAATCCAACTGCCAATGCAAAAGCCATGTTCGACTGAGACACATCTTCAATCACTGGGTCGGGAAGATCCCTTGGAGGAGGAAATGGCCACTCACTTCAGTATTCTTGCCTGGAAAATTCCATGGAGAAAGGAACCTTTTGGGCTACAGTCCCTGGGTCACAAAGAGTCAGACACACTGAAGTGACTGAGTACACATAAGCACTCCAGTTAATTAACAAGACACTTCACAGGCAAGACGTGCCTCTAACTTAACTTGCTGTGTAAAATGCATACAGAAATACTGAGTGCAATATTTAGACTATGAAAGTGAATGTGTTAGTCATTCAGTCATGTCCGACTCTTTTCAACACATAGACTGCAGCCCGCCAGGGTCTTCTGTTCACGGAATTTTCCAGGTAAAAATACTGAAATGGGTACCCATTCCCTTCTCCAGGGGATCTTTCCAACCCAGGAATTGAACCCAGGTCTCCTGCATTATGGGCAGATTCTTTACTATCTGAGCCACCAGAGAAAGCCCATATTTATGAATATACATCAATATAATTGAGAAATATTTGTCTAATGTAAAAAATATTACTCCACAAAAGTAAGTAGATGACTCAACCCAATCAATTGAATTTCAGTAATCAATTCTTCTATTAAGACTTAGTATTTTACTAGTACTAAGGTGGAAAGATAAATATTTAAGACATTAAGAGCTCTAAACTGTGAACTTTAAATAATTTAAAATGTACTTTTCTTGTTAAAAAATTTTTTAAAAGGAGGTTTTATCAGGGCAGTCTCTTCTCCAGTGTACCTCTGTAAACTTAATGCCAGACAATCCTGCCTGAAACCCTTCTCCAGCTTTTCTACCTCTCCTCTGAAAGATTATAATGGTAAATGGGTCACCAGTAACTACTGGGTAAAATCTGAAAAATTTCATTTTGGTCCAATTAAGATTATGAACATAAATAAGGCTGCTAAATTTCTGACCTTAAATAGGTAGTTTATGCCATGGCTGATCCATGTCGATGTGTGGAAGGGGCCACCACAGTGTTGTAAAGTGATTGTCCTCCAATTAAAACAAATACATGTATATTTTTTAAAAGGAGTTTATCTTAAATATTGCTGGTGAGTTCAATGTAATCCTAGGGTCCTTAAGTGTAGATGGGAAAGACAGAACAGGAGAAGCAATCAGAGGGAGATGAGGCTACTGAAGGAAATCACAGTTGATACCACAGAACTGGCTTTGAAGGTGGAGAAGGGACCATGAGCCACAGAATGCAAGTAGCCTCTAGAAACTGGAAAAGGCAAGGAAATGAATTCTCCTCTAGGCCTTCAATAAGGAATACAGCAATACAGAGGCTGATTTATTCCAGTGACACTCTTGTCAGTCTTGCAAGCTAGAGAACTGAAAATAATAAACTGGTGTTGCACTTAACCACCAAGAGTGTGGTCATTTTTAAGATGGCCATATAAAACTAATACACGGGAGAAAACAGTAGACCTAGTGACAGTTTTTTTTTTTTTTTTTTTGTTTTGTTTTTATTGTCGTTGTTTGGGGGTTTTATTCCTTGGCTATGCCAAACTCTTTTCCACCAGCGGCCTCTGAATATATTGTCCCCTCTTCTTGGAAGGCTCTACGGCACCACAGCCAAACCCCCTCATACATACAAACGTTTCCCATGGCTAGCTCTCTGTCATGTTTTAGAGTAGGTTTATATATCACTTCCTCTGAAAGGTATTCCTTGAAAGTGGAATTAAATTTCTTTATTGTATTATTTTCATCTTAAGTACACTGTTTCCTTTATGCACACCACTTATCAGCATTAGCAATTTTATTTTTTATTACCTTGTTTAATTAAGTTTTACATGTTTTTTCTTTCATCACTTTGCCAAAACAAACAAACAAAAAAATTACTGAAGGTAGGGGAGTCATATCTTTCTTATTTTACTGTTGTAAAATCTCAACACCCTTACCAGTATCTGGTATATATTAATTAGCTAACAAGTATATTTTGAATTAACTAATTAGTCAATGGTAGGCAAGATATATTTTAAGGTAAACATTTGAGATAAGAAGATTTTACATTTTTCTTGGCTAGAAGTGAAGAAGGACTCAACTAAGGTCTTGACAATAAGAAAGCCACAGAAGGGCAGGTTTTAGAAATAACTAAGACTAACAAGAATGATAGAAACAGTGAAAGTGGCTTCTAGAAAGATATTGAATGAGAAGATTCTATAGCATGAAGTAAAATACTATGCTTGGTGAAGCCGGAATAAATTGGAAAAGAAGATAATGTGTCTAACTGTGTACATATTGAGTTTTTAAAATGCATATAGTTGTCTGAGCTATAGTCGATCAGTTGTGTCTGACTCTTTGTGACAGGAAGAGCTACATAGACTGTAGCCCGCCAGGCTCCTGTGTCCATGGAATTCTCCAGGCAAGAATACTGGAGTGGGTTGCCATTTTTTTCTCCAATATAGTTTTCTAAGGAGAGTCAAACAGATATTTAGATTTCTAAATCTGAAAGTCATAGAGAAGTCATAGTTAGACAGTGATTTGGAATTTGTTTACCTATATGCCTGGCGCTTCCCCTGTAGCTCAGTTGGTAAAAAAATCTCCTTGCAATGCAGGAGGCCTGGGTTCGATTCCTGGGTTGAGAAGATCTCCTGGAAAAGGAAATGGCAACCCACTCCAGTATTCTTGCCTAGAGAATCCCATGGACAGAGGAGCCTAACAGGTTATAGTTCAAGGAGTTGCAAGAGTCAGACATTGCTTAACAACTAAACCACCACCACCATGCTTAGTCTTAGTTATGTCTGACTCTTTGTAGCCCCACAGGCTTAGCCCACTAGGCTCCCCTGTCCATGAGGTTTCCCAGAAAAGAATACGGGTGTGGATTGCCATTTCCTCCTCCAAGGGATCTTCCTGACCCAGGGATTGAACCCCTGACTCCTGTGTCTCCTACTTTGGCAGGTAGATATTTTACCACTGAGTTATCTGGGAAACCTTTTTCACCTATGGATGGTTATTAAAATCTTTAAAGTAATTTAAGATCTTCCAGTAAGGATATATAAGCAGAAAGAATGGAAAGTAAGAAGGACTCCAGTGTACTTAGGAAGAGATGGAAACAGAAGGGCTTAAAAAATAAATATGAGAAATTATGATTAACATAATACTGCTCTAAAGGTCAAGAGAGACAAGGGTTTAAAGACTGAGGCAGAAGTTAACTAAAAACCATATGGCTGAAAAGTTTTCTAAAATAACTGTTTTACTGATATAATAAAATAGAAAAACAATCACATTTTTTGTCTCAAACTTTCCTGGGTTTAGAAACAATCCTGATATTTGATGACTATGTTTCTTTCTTTTTTGATGGAGACAAATTGGAGACTTGGGAACAAACATAAAGGCATAGTGGAAGGGCCTTGTCATACTTGTTTTATCTCATGGCTTTACATTGCCCTCTAGTTGCAAGTAATGTAATCATGATAGATATATGATAGGAATATTTTGCCATGTAACATAATATCATAGTAAGTAATTCTGATGACTTTATTCAGTTCAGTTCAGTCACTCAGTCATGTCTGACTCTTTGCAACCTCAGGGACCGCAGCATGCCAGGCCTCTCTGTCCCTCATCCTGGAGTTTATCCAAACTCATGTCCATTGGGTCAGTGATCTCTTCCAACCATCTCATCCTCTGTCGTCCCTGCCCTCAATCTTTCCCAGAATCAGGGTCTTTTCAAATGAGTCAGCTCTTTACATCAAGTGGCCAAAGTATTGAAGTTTCAGCTTCAACATCAGTCCTTCCAATGCCTTTATATAGAGATGTAATTTCTGCACATTTTCAATCTTGAAATTCTATTTAAATCTTATGGTCATTAAAGAGTAGACTTTGCCATATGCTTTGCTTCCTTGTCACCTAAGATTTGGACCAGCTATTTGAGCTCTTGTATTTTCTGTTTGTGGCCCTGTTTATTTGAAGGCTTAGGAATAGTAATTTCTCTCTACTTTTGGCCTTATTGAAGGGAACCTTTCAGATTCATTAAATGAAATTAATGTCTTTCCTCAAAGATCTCCAAATCAAATGAAAACAAAGCAAACTCTGCCACTGTAGCTGAAAATAGAGGGGAAAACTTCTTTCTTTACTCTTTCTTCTTAATATCTAAATCCTATCATAACTTTTCAGACAAGACACATAAGAAAATCTGAACAGTTAGTACATTTTTAGTATGAACACTTTAAATAGGCAACTGTGTTAGGAGGCAAGAAGGAGATGTTTTCTTTAGAATTCAAAAGCCAGGGCCCAATTTCAGGTTTTGTGATAACCCCAGGAGTGCTCTGATTGATATAAATTACTGGTGCAGGGCAGCGAGTGACTGGTAGCAGCTGGATTCAAGCTTTGACTGAGCTGCAGAGTCCAATCTGTTATCCAGTGATAACAAATTGACCTTCCAAAGAACAAATTGACCCTTGACCTGATGCTATCTCATGGCCTGATTCATTCCTTGCAGATTCATGTTGCCAGAATCATTATGAGTGACAGATCACAGTCCAGGTCAAGAGGCTTTTGTCAAATAATTCTGTTGGAAATTACCTAGGAGGTCTAATATTCCTGACTTACATAGAAGCAGTTCATTGAATGTTAGATTTTTCAGCTCCCTTTCCTGGCTGAAGATTATCATTATGTTTAACTTTAATGGGTATTTTAAGTATAATGAGACCTAGTGTTCCTTTAGAAGGTCTTTCAGAGAGTTCCTTTCTCCTCCACTTTTGTCCCACTCTAAGTAAGACATTATGGACTATTGCCTGGCTTTCTCTTCAGTGTGCTGCCGTGGCTTGAGCACAAGTCTGGATGTTTACCTGGACTATTCTACACTGGCGTTGTTTCAGAACGCGCATAGATTATCACTACTGTTTCCTCCAATCCCCTCTCCAGTCTGTCCTATCTGTCATTTCTGTTTACCTGCCTTTGGCGCTAGTGATAAAGAACTTGCCTGCCCGTGCTGGACGTGCAGAAGATGCCGCTTTGATCCCTGGATCAGGAAGATCCTCTGAAGGAGGAAATGGCCACCCACTCCAGTATTCTTGCCTGGAGAATCCCATGGACAGATGAGCCTGGTGGGCTACAGTTCTTTGGGTGGCAAAGAGTCAGACCTGACTGAAGCAACTTAGCAGGCACGCATGCCTGAAGGTGCAGATTCCATGGAAGCTCTTCCTTATAAAAACTCCCTGTGTAATATAGTCCTTAGCATTGTGAATCATATACAGTACACACTCAAGTACTTTTAGGTTCAGTTACTAATGATCAATTAATGATCTAAACACATGGAAACATTCAAATATATTACAATATTAAATTATTCCAAGGCTTTCACAGCTGACTTCATAATTCTATAGATCCAGTTTAACCATTTCAAGCCACAGAATTTTTTGTAAGAAGAAATATTGAATACAATTAATTTCCTGACAAATGTAAGCTTCCTCATTACCTCATTGCCAAATGACTGATTAGTTTCAGGGAAAACACAAACAATGGAAAGTGTTCCGACTTCCACTGATACACTATTTCCCCTAAAACTAGACAGTGTGCATTTTTTAAAAAATATTTTCTGTTACTCAGCCCCCTAGCAAGTTTTCCCCAGAATTTGAAAATCTAGCCAAATACCTATTACAAAGACACAAATTGCCAAGATCCATCAAAAGAAAATTAGCTTTTGCAAACCTCACTAGAAAAAAATTAAAATCATGCATTGCCTCCTGCTTTGTAGAAAACTGAAACAGGAGTTTCTCATAAATAGGAAAAAATAATATTGTGATAGAAACACAGAATCAGATTCTCTGTACAAGGATATAAATAGATGCATCTGATGAATAATTTTATTTCTGCTCTATCAAGCTACCAAATAAATATGTGCTTATAATAATATTTGAAAAAAATCAAGATGCTCACTACTTCCTAACACTCTTTGAGTATCTGTGAATTCTTGCTACAGTCCAATATTACCTTAATTTATGCTCTGTGAGCTATAAATTGGGAAGAAAGAGAATGGAGTAGTTAGTTCCAAGATAACCGACTGTGTCCTTTGCATGATTCTATATTTTAATTCTTATGAGAGCCTATTGATATGGGATACAGTTGTCATCTTCTTGATAACTATAAGGAAACAGAGCCTTTAGCAAATTTGGTAGACTTCTACTGGCTATAGGCTTTGCAGGTGGTGCTGGTGGTAGAGAACCCATCTGCCTATGCAGGAGACATAAGAGACACAAGTTTGATCCTTGGGTCCGGAAGATCCCCTAGAGGAGGGCACAGACCCACACCAGGATGCTTGCCTGGAGAATCCCACAGACAGAAGAACCTGGCAGGGCCACAGAGTCGGACACGACTGAAGCGTCTTAGCATGCACACAGCTGTTAAGTGATGAAGCTAAGATGTAGACCTGATCAATTGTAATTGGGGGTCTAGGTCTGTGCTTTATTAATTAATTACTCAGCTACACCACTTATTTATGCTGAGGAACCAGGCTTAAGTGGTTCAATTAATCTAACAATGAAGGACATCACAGTTGCTCCTATGTGTAATAATATTAATTTAGTTTGGAAATCTTGACTTCAAGATTTCAATGTGCTTCAAACTATATTTGCCAAATTTAATAAATAAAAATACATGAACTTTAGTTTAATTTGAATTTCAGGTAAATAGTCCATATTTTAGCATAAGTATGTCCCATGCAATATTTGGTATATATTTCTATTTAAAACATGTTAAAGGAGCATAGTGTTTTACTTGGAAACTCTGCATCAAAATGAGTATAGCTCATAAATAGCTGTACGTGAGCTCCAATGGCTTGGGAGGAATTACAGTTAGAAACATAAACTTGGGAGTCATCAATAGTTTTAAATATTACATGTGTAAAGAGCTACTGCTGCTGACAAGCCCTGGGTTAGGTGCTGCAAAAAAGTGAGAACCGAAATCATGAATAGATGAAATCCATGAATCAAAACATGTAATCAAAGCAAGAAAGCAATGAGAGAAACACTGATATTTGGAAAACATTTTTATAGGGTCAGATATGGCCACAGAGTCAGATGAAGAAGAAAAGATGTAAGGCTCAAAGTATAACTGTGCTGATGTGTAAAATCCAGGAAGTGTATTGGTAAAAGTAGTACCACATGATACTAACAAGGATGAGACTCAAGAGAAGACCGTTACATTTGGAGTTTCTCTCTCATGGTAGACTGTTGCCTGGAGACAGTAACTCATTGTACAACTGTGACAAGATTATTCCAACAACATTAAGCACATTTTTTTTTTCTGTCCTTAGATAAAATAACCTTGGGATCCTATATCTTAATATATAGATGGAGACTTGCAGAAAGCAAAGGACATAAATCAAATGATTTAAAGACAATTACCTTACCAGCAAACATTTAATGTAACTTTTTTTGTTTTTAATGCAAAAAGATAAATATTAAGAAAAATTAGTAAAAGTTAAAGAATGCACATTGATTATGAGGTGAAGAAACTTAACATTTATCTGTTATGGTGCTCTATTGCTATGTGAACTGTGAACTTCCATATGTTCAAGCTGGTTTTAGAAAAGGTAGAGGAACCAGAGATCAAATTGTTGACATCTGCTGGATCATGGAAAACGCAAGAGAGTTCCAGAAAAACATCTATTTCTGCTTTTTGACTATGCCAAAGCCTTTGACTGTGTAGATCACAATAAACTGTGGAAAATTCTGAAAGAGATGGGAATACCAGACCACCTGACCTGCCTCTTGAGAAATCTGTATGCAGGTCAGGAAGCAACAGTTAGAACTGGACATGGAACAACAGACTGGTTCCAAATAGGAAGAGGAGTATATCAAGGTTGTATATTGTCACCCTGCTTATTTAACTTATATGCAGAGTACATCATGAGAAACGCTGGGCTGGAAGAAGCACAAGCTGGAATCAAGATTGCTGGGAGAAATATCAATAACCTCAGATATGCAGATGGCACCACCCTTATGGCATAAAGTGAAGAGGAACTCAAAAACCTCTTGATGAAAGTGAGAGAGGAGAGTGAACAAGTTAGCTTAAAGCTCAACATTCAGAAAACAAAGATCATGGCATCCAGTCCCATCAGTTCATGGGAAATAGATGGTGAAACAGTGTCAGACTTTATTTTTGAGGGCTCCAAAATCACTGCAGATGGTGATTGCAGTGGTGAAATTAAAAGATGCTTACTCTTTGGAAGGAAAGTTATGACCAACCTAGATAGCATATTCAAAAGCAGAGACATTACTTTGCCAACAAAGGTCAAGGCTATGGTTTTTCCAGTAGTCATATATGGATGTAAGAATTGGACTGTGAAGAAAGCTGAGCACCAAAGAATTGATGCTTTTGAACTGTGGTGTTGAAGAAGACTCTTGAGAGTCCCTTGGACTGCAAGATCCAACCAGTCCATCCTAAAGGAGATCAGTCCTGGGTGTTCATTGGAAGGACTGATACTGAAGCTGAAACTTCAATACTTTGGCCACCTCATGCAAAGCGTTGACTCATTGGAAAAGACCCTGATGCTGGGAGGGATTGGGGGCAGGAGGAGAAGGGGATGACAGAGATGGCTGTCTGTCCATCAGAGATGGCTGATGGACAGTGAGATGGCTGGATGGCATCACCAACTCGATGGACATGAGTTTGGGTGAACTCCAGGAGTTGGTGATGGACAAGGAGGCCTGGTGTGCCGCAAAGAGTCAGACAAGACTGAGCAACTGAACAGGACTGATTGCTACTCTGCAAATTTCCATAAATAAAGAGACTTAAGACGACTCAGTTTTATCATCTCACAATTTTGTATTGGTTGCAAGTCCTACATGGCTCAACTGAGTTCTCTGCCCAGGGTCTCACACTGAAGCAGTCTCACACCTGGGCTCTTTTACGGAAGGTCTGGGGAGGAAAATATACTTCTGAGCTCACTCAGATTGTGGTTTAATTCCGTTCCGTGTGCTTATAGACTGTAATCCTCATTTCCTGGCTATTGGCCAGAGCTCCTGTCATCTCCTACAGATCCCCTGCTAGTCCCTGCCAAGGATGTTTTCAAAAAATTGTAGCTGATAATGTTGAATTGTCAGTTGAATCTCCTTTATGCTTCAGCTCCCTTTGATTTCCTCCTCTGCTACAAGCTAAAGAAAACTCTGTGAAGTAAAGTGACTTGGTACTTTATTTACATCTGCAAGATCCTTCACAGCAATACTGACATCAACATTTATTGACTAACCAGAACATAGGATCTGGGGGATTGTAGAGCTCTTTAGAATTTGTTTATCATATTATCCATCCAGTTTTAATTATCTAGAATTAAAAGGTACCCTGCAACTAAAAGTGGAAGTCTGTCAAGCACTGTGTTAAACACCTGAAAAATATTATTTTCTATAATTTTTGCAATATCTCTAAGAGGTAATTATTGCTATTTTCAGGTAGAGAAAATTTAGCTCAAAATATTTACAATAATTTACCCACGTTGTGCAGCTTTTCAGGTAACTGTCCACCAAACTCATTGAAAGTTCTGTAACACTATACATTCACCAAAATTCCAGTCATTTTCACAATTCCAGTAGAATTCACTCTCAAATTTCTAATTCTGAACCATGAATAATAATAAGAGGTAAACTATAGTCAAACTCAATTTCAATTTTTTTCTTCTTTGCACAGTAATAACACCAGATAAAAATGATAATACTGGATACCTATTGGTAATTTTCACTTTAACATCTCTAAGTCAAATATTAATTCTATGTGAAGGTAGGATCTTTGTTTAATAAAACAGCCAGGTTAGATTCGCCTGGAAGCTTCAAGGTGGGTTTTAGTAATATTTGTTGGGAAGAGGGAGAGGATTTACCTTAGAAAGGCATGGTGTTGTTATGGGAGATCATAAAAAAATGAACACCAGAAACTGTGTACTAATGGATCATATCTATTAAGTAGGGCTTTCCAGGTGGTTCAATATAAAGAATCAGCCTGCCAATGGAGGAGATGTGGATTCAATTCCTGTGTCAGGAAGATCCCCTGGAGAAGCAAATGACAACCCACTGGAAAATTCATGCCTGGGAAATCCCATGGACACAGGAGCCTGGTGGGCTGAAGTCCATGGAGGTCTCCCAAAGAGTCAGGCAGGATTAAGCAACTAAACAACATCAACAAATATGTTAACTAAGTTAATTCCAGCATTCTTATGTCTTGAAAATTTCATCTGAAGTGCCATAGCAGCTGACACGGCTCATCAAGTAATATCCGGTCACGATATCCCCAAGGCACTCTTCAACCATGAAGAATGGAGCAAGATCGGGTGAAGCGCCCACTCATACGCAGCCTATAATTCAGCTTAAGAGAAAACAGGGAATGGTTGATGAGCCAACCATTGCTTTTTGGGGCTATACATTTTATAGTATTGGTTCTCACATAAGATGTTTATAAATATGTTTTATATTCAAGACATGGCTTTCAGTTCAGTTCAGTCGCTCAGTCGTGTCCGACTCTCTGCGACCCCATGAATCGCAGCATGCCAGGCCTCCCTGTCCATCACCAGCTCCCGGAGTTCTCTCAGACTCACGTCCATCGAGTCCGTGATGCCATCCAGCCATCTCATCCTCTGTCGTCCCCTTCTCCTCCTGCCCCCAATCCCTCCCAGCATCAGAGTCTTTTCCAATGAGTCAACTCTTCGCATGAGGTGGCCAAAGTACTGGAGTTTCAGCTTTAGCATCATTCCTTCCAAAGAAATCCCAGGGTTGATCTCCTTCAGAATGGACTGGTTGGCTCTCCTTGCAGTCCAAGGGACCCTCAAGAGTCTTATCCAACACCACAGTTCAAAAGCATCAATTCTTCGGCGCTCAGCCTTCTTCACAGTCCAACTCTCACCTCCATACATGACCACAGGTAAAACCATAGCCTTGACTAGACGGACCTTAGTCAGCAAAGCAATGTCTCTACTTTTGAATATACTATCTAGGTTGGTCATAACCATTTCAATAAAACCCTCAGAACCTATAAAATGTAACATAGATGAGCTATTGATTAATTACAGTATTACAAAGTCTTTATTTGTCCCAAGAATTAAGTAAAAATGAAAGATTCATCAAGAATCCCAATTTTCATTCTATGTTGACAAAATTAAAATGCTAATCACTGTCATCATTAATACAATAACTAATGATTACTGATTATGCATGATGTACCAGACTCAAGACTGAAAACTGTGTGGGTGTGTTTATCCTGTAAACCTCATGTTCACTGTAAAAGATCAATGTTGTTAACATTTCCATTTTACAGCTGAGAGAACTGAAGCTAAAACATTTAAGTAATTTCCTCAAGTTGCATAGCAACTAAAGTGTGGAGTTAATTTCAAATCCACAATTTGAATTCTGTTAACAATGCGTAGTATTCCATCCTTTGCTTAACAGATGTGCCCTTTCACAATTATTGTTTTTATCAATATTTACAACTCAGAGAAGAGAGTTTGAAAAAGCCTACATATATATGTGCTCAGATTATTTAGAGGTAGGTATATTTCTGCATTTCTCTATTCTGCTTACTGCTTATGTAAGATATTATGTACTGACTAAGGTATCAAAAGTAAGTCTGCTGCACAATAATTAGTCTACCAATAATAGCAGCATAAATAAAGAATGTTGTTCAGTGAGTTAGTATAAATAAATCAGAGATGTGTAGGCAGTAGGTAATAATCTTCATAGACTATTATGTAACATTAATAATAGAATGCTCATTGTATATAAAGATTAATCAACTAACTCTAACTTGCCTCAGCAAACATTTATTGAGCAATCCCAGTGTGTTAGGCTCTGTGAAGGTTTACCAACACTAGCAGAACTGAACATCTCTTAGGAGGATAAATGTTCATAAATTATTTTGAATACTGAGCAAAGGTAAAATATATGGCTGAAGGAAGAGTGAGTTTCAGGTGAATTTACTGGGGAAGGCATAGCAAATATGATAGTATATCTGATAGATCTTGAAGAATTTCAACAGTTGATAAAGAACATTCCTGGCAGAGGGAAAAGTCCATGCAAAAGCACAGCAGTAAGTTAAGTTCAATTTATTCATAAAATAATAAATACTTAGTTTCCTTCTTTGTGGGGAAGTCTGAGACATTATAAAGCTTAAAGAATTAGGTTAGAAAGAATTGAAGATAGACTCAAATATTAGAATTTGAACTTTTAGAATATTCTTTTATATAATGGGAATATACTAAATCCTTTTCCAGTGTGAAAGTTTGGTGAGCAGATGAATGTTTTGTAAAGTTAAGTCCAGACAATACCTGGAGAAAAGACTGAAGAAAAATTGAATATACAAAGATTAGTTAATAGGGATCAGAAAGTATCATTTGTTGTTCATGTGATCCATGCAGCTATTATCTGTCTACTTACAGATGAGGAGATGGAGACTCAGACAGATTAAGGTACATGCCCACTATTGGGGGAGATGAAGCCAGTTACAATCAGTATTTCCTGAATTCTAGTTCTGTTTTCAGATTACACTGATATTACTTTCTCCTCAAATACTCATTTTCATAATTTCAAACAGCTGTTTCATGTCTGGACAGCTTAACAGCTCTATTAGAATATGGCCATGAGGTGGTGATGGCATTGCTCTAAGGATCCTGGGATACTCAGATTCTGTGCTGCTGCATTCAATTACTCCACATGAGCTTCCTCAAATAGGGAGTTATTGGCAGTAAGTGTGGTCAAATGACAATCAAATTATTGCTTACTTTTGTTAATGTTTATTAGTGCCATTATTTTATTATTTCCATTTTTCTTCATTTCTGAAATACAGGGGTTTCCATATTGTTCAGGTAGCAGAGTACCTAGAGAAATAATGTATCTTTAAAACACCAATATTTTGGTACCTGATGTGAAGGACTGACTCATTTTTATAGACTCTGATGCTGAAGAAGGTTGAAGGAAGGAGAAGGGGATGATAGAGGATGAGATTGTTGGATGGTATCACCAACTCAGTGGAAAGAAGTTTGAGTAAGCTCCGGGGGTCGGTGAAGAACAGGAAGGCCTGGTGTGCTGCAGTCCATGGGATCACAAAGAATCAGACACACTGAGCAACTGAACTGAACTGAATATTATGTGTACCATTATGTTATGAATCATGTACCACTATTATGTACCAATAAGCACTGTACAAATAAATAATGTACCATTACATTATGAATATTATAACACATATTAACTTAAACCTAATTTAACTCTCAAATAAGAGAGTACATGAAAGTGAAAGGGTTAGTTGCTCAGTCGTGTCCGAATTTTTGACCCCATGAACAGCCCACCAGGCTCCATGGAATTCTCCAGGCAAGACTACAAGGTTGGGTTGCCATTCCTTTCTCCAGGGGACTTCCTGACCCAGGGATTAAATTCAGGTCTCCTGTAATGAAGGCAGATTCTTTACCACTGAGCCACCAGGGAAGCATATAGAGTATATAGCTGGTTTAATCTAATAACTTCATAAGGTAGATTCTAATGTAGATAAGCAGTTCAGTTCAGTCACTCAGTCGTGTCCAACTCTTTGTGACCCCATGAATTGCAGTACCCCAGGCCCCCCATCCATCACCAATTCCTACAGTTCACTCAAACTCACGTCCACTGAGTCAGTGATGCCATCCAGCCATCTCATCCTCTGTCGTCCCCTTCTCCTCCTGCCCCCAATCCCTCCCAGCATCAGAGTCTTTTCCAATGAGTCAACTCTTCACATGAGGTGGCCAAAGTACTAGAGTTTCAGCTTTAGCATCATTCCTTCCAAAGAAATCCCAGGGCTGATCTCTTTCAGAATGGAATGGTTGGATCTCCTTGTAGTCCAAAGGACTCTCAAGAGTCTTCTCCAACACCACAGTTCAAACGCATCAATTCTTCAGCTCTCAGCTTTCTTCACAGTCCAACTCTCACATCCATACATGACCACTGGAAAAATCATAGCCTTGACTAGATGGACCTTTGTTGGCAAAGTAATATCTCTGCTTTTGAATATGCTATCTAGGTTGGTCATAACTTTCCTTCCAAGGAGTAAGCATCTTTTAATTTCACTGCAGTCACCATCTGCAGTGATTTTGGAGCCCCAAAAAATAAAGTCTGACACTGTTTCCACTGTTTCCCCATCTATTTCCCATGAAGTGATGGGACAAGATGCCATGATCTTAGCTTTCTGAATGTTGAGCTTTAAGTCAACTTTTTCACTCTCCTCTTTCACTTTCATCAAGAGGCTTTTTAGTTCCTGTTTACTTTCTGCCATAAGGGTGGTGTCATCTGCATATCTGAGGTTATTGATATTTCTCCCGGCCATCTTATTCCAGCTTGTGCTTCTTCCAGCCCAGCGTTTCTCGTGATGTACTCTGCTACTGGGGTCCAGCCCCAGTTGGATCCACGGATTCCCTCAGGAGGAACAGCACCAGCGATAAGAAAGGACAGAGAGGAATAGAATAGAGGCTGATATTCCTTGGTTTACACAGAAAGCCAATAAACCCCAAGACAAGGGACTTGCACCATTCATGTAGGCCGCAGGCGCCCTCCTTGTCTCCCAAGGGAGTGAAGATGCAGAGCGCCTTCCCGTTCAGGTCCTAGAAGCCCAGGCAAATAAGTGAACATGGAAGGGCCCCTGTGCTCCAAGGGATCAGCCTGAAAAAGAGTAAGAGAGAGAAAGAAAGAAAGAACAAGAGGGAACCAGGCTTTCATGGAACTGGTCCATCTCTTTATTTTTCAGGGTAGCTTTTATACTTTCAGTTGTACATAGAGATAAATGTAAGAAGCAGAGTCACACAGGGTCAGCTACTCTGACCCTTATCTAAAGACGGAGTGTTCTTTGCATACCTTTGTTCTTACAAGAGTCTTAGGTTTGTTTACAATATCTTCTGATCTGGAGACTGATTAACATTTTATGGCCCCATCTTTCTTTCTATCGATAAAGGTTAGTCAATCAGAAAACTTGTTTTCCCTTAAGATCTGCTTAGTCTTATGATAGTGATAAAGTTATATTCTTACATAGCAAGGATACAATGATTTATAACAAAGAGAAAATTCATTAACTCAAAAGTCTAGTATTGCTAACATCAAAACTACTATATTTCTTTTTCTACATTCCAATTACATTGATTAACATAATCCCAGGTGCGTAAGGTTATAGAGGCCTGACAGCAATGAAACCCTTCACCAACATGATTTTTATCTTTAGAAAAGCCTTATGCTAACTAAGACTTTCAAAATATTCTAACCTCTCTGTGCTGTTTATGGTTGAGAGGTTGTGAACAATCATATGAGTAGTAGCAAGAGTGTGGATAAACCTGTCACACAAGCTAGACTGCCAGAAGAGAGGTTTGAGCTGAGACACTCCTTTTATATGCAGGAGACTATTAACTGGAGCTCTAAGTTAATTTTCCAGAGAAAGGTGGTCAGGGATAGCCTCTGTTAATGTCAGAAGAGTGTAGTATAACAGACAGATTTTGGTTCAAGGGTAGATGCTCGAGCAGATCCAGGGGGCCCCTTGAGTCCTGATCCGCCTTGCCTGTCAGGCCTCTTCCACATGACCTTGTCATGGGTGGGGTCAGGGAGTCAGTCCCTCGAGTCCTGATCCGCCTTTGCCCATCAGATCTCTTCCTCATGACCTTTGCCATGGGTAGGATCTCCCATGCTGGCTCCCGGCACTCTGCATATAAGTTAAATAAGCAGGGTGACAATATACAGCCTTGATGTACTCCTTTTCCTTTTTGGAACCAGTCTGTTGTTCCATGTCCAGTTCTAACTGTTGCTTCCTGACCTGCATATAGGCTTCTCAAGAAGCAGGTCAGGTAGTCTGGTATTCCCATCTCTTTCAGAATTTTCCACAGTTTATTGAGATCCATACAGTCAAAGGCTTTGGCATAGTCAAGAAAGCAGAAATAGATATTTTTCTGGAACTCTCTTGCTTTTTCCATGATCCAGCAGATGTTGGCAATTTGATCTCTGGTTCCTCTACCTTTTCTAAAACCAGCTTGAACATCTAGAAGTTCACAGTTCACATATTGCTGAAGCCTGGCTTGGAGAAATTTGAACATTACTAGCATGTGAGATGAGAGCAAATGTGCAGTAGTTTGAGCATTCTTTGGCATTGCCTTGCTTTGGGATTGGAATGAAAACTGACCTTTTGCAGTCCTGTGGCCACTGCTGAGTTTTCCAAATTTGCTGGCATATTGAGTGCAGCACTTTCACAACATCATCTTTCAGGATTTGAATTAGCTCAATTGGAATTGTATCACCTCCACTAGCTTTGTTCATAGTGATAGTAGCACATAACAAATGTTTAACAAAAATATATTGATAGGAACAGAGTGTCATTGAACTTTTAAAAAGTCATCATTTGGTAAATATGAATATGACGATTGTTAAATAGGTGTAGCAAAACTACTTCGTTTTCTCACAAAAACTAGTGTCCCACCAGACCATAAAGTGAGAGAATTTTCGTAATACCCTATAGGAGAAAAGAAGACTTACCTTCTGAAATTTTTTTTAAAAATGAAAGTGTTAGCCTCTTAGTCAGCACTGACTCTTTGTGACCCCATGGATTGTAGCCCACCATCGCATTTTCCAGGCAAGAATATTGGAGTGGATTGCCATTCTCTTCTCCAGGGGATCTTCCTGACCCAGGGCTTGGACTCAGTCTCCAATATTTCAGGCAGATTCATTGCTTAATTTCTTAGTTTATGATATAAATAGTAATCTAAAGATCATTCATTGGTCTGTGTTAATTAGTTTTGAAAATGTTGTTGCTATTGTTTATTCACTAAGTTGTGCCTGACTCTTTGGGACTGCATGGACTATAGCTTGACAGGCTTTTCTGTCTGTGAAATTTCCCAAGCTAGAATACTGGAGTGGGTTGCCATTTCCTCTTCCAGGGGATCTTTCTGGCTCTGGGACAAAACCTGCCTCCCTTGCCTTGGCAGACTGAATCTTTATCGCTGAGCCACCAGGGAAACCCCTAAGGATATGTTAAAACTATTTAAATTATAAAAACCTGATTTGTGTATAACATTTAAGACACCCAAGTTCATGAAGTAAAAAGTGGAATAGCTAAAAAGAAGGAAATTTGAATGAAAGACATAAGCATGCGTATTTGGAAAAAAATATTTCTATTATACTTGGATTATTAGACTGTAAAATGTTCATGACATTGTAATGTTGATTCAGATACAGATTTCCAAGTATTGATGCACTTATATCCATTTAAAAACAAAATTGATGGCTGGAATAAGCAGAATTGCAAATATTACCAGAAATT
Organism: Budorcas taxicolor; assembly: GCF_023091745.1. Lineage (NCBI taxonomy): Eukaryota > Metazoa > Chordata > Mammalia > Artiodactyla > Bovidae > Budorcas > Budorcas taxicolor. The sequence continues at coordinate 4,732,212 of NC_068934.1, read as the reverse complement.
TCTCAATCTCAGATTCTTTATGTGATCCAGGAAATGCTACAGTTTCTGTATCTAAAAACTGACCCCTGAAACAAGATAGCCAGTGATTGAAAAAAAAAGAAAAGAAAAACTTCAGTTAATAAGCGTACAAATGCAGACTTGAATACTGGAATAGGTGCTGAGGCAAAGGATACCTGAGAACTGCTGAGATCTTCACTGGCTTGTGGTTTACCAAGCAGTCATCATTTTCCCCGTTGTGTGGAACAATGGCACAATGATCTGCAGAAGCAGTATCATCACACTGGAAAAGACCCTCGACCACTGCAAGAAAAGCTTTGAATTGGATTCATGTCTAAATTTCTACCTTCTCTCTCAAGCTGAATTCCTCCAACATTAAGGCAACTATTATTTGCTATGTAAATAGTAACCTACAAAGCAGCTGTTCTCAACCAGACAGGTAACCAGTGTGACACAGTTTACCTCTGAATTGTTCAAAGGTAAAAACCAAACACAAAACAAAAAGAAAACAAAAACCTTCTAAGACAGTTAAGAGTGAACACAAGAAATAAAGGGAATGTTTTCAGAAGTGGCTGAAGATCAGTTACTGCACAGAGTCAGGATAAGGCACATTAGAGTGTGTGTGCCAGTCAACCAAGAGAAGGAACCACCCATGACATAGATCAAGAATCAAAACCCAAGTTCCAGAGATCCTGGTGGTTCCAGCTTTGGTGAAACTTGTTAGTCCGAGAGCAGTGTCATTTGTCTTTTAAGAGCAAATATCTCCTAGGAGTCCAGTGTCTGAAGGCAATGGATAATCCTGACTCACTGGGCCACTCTTAGTATGTTTAGCAATCAGCAAATGCTTCCCAAAGGGGTGATGGCAGAGGACAGTGGAAAGAAAATAGGTTGGAAGCTACAGAGGGCATGGGGAGACGGGGAAGGTGGACGCCACTACCCTTTTGGCAAGAAATAGGCAGTACAAATTAAAGCTTAAAATGTCAAAATGCACAAGCCCTTGGTACCAGCATTCCCACTCTGGGAAATCTAAGCTTCAGAAATGAAAGTTAAGTATTAATAGTATGCATACAAGGCTACTGATTGCAGTGTTGTGTGCATGACCGAGAAACTGGAATCAACCGGCCTCTCAGTACAGGGATGGCTGAATGTGTGATGGACATCTGTCTGCTGCCAGCTCATCACCATCTGTCCCCTTCTTCTTTGCTAACAGAAATTAAATTTCCTTTAGGTATCCATTCTCCAGGAAAGGGGACCTGTAGGCCCAACCTCAGGGGAAAATCCATAATGGTCTGGAGTGAAATAGATTTGAAATCTGTGACTCCACCCTGGCCCCTCCACTTCCAAGTCTTATGAGCTGTATGTCACTCCATCTACCTAGGCCCCATGTTCTCAGTTGGAAAGGGCTCATTCATTTGCCCCATCTACCTGTTGTTTAGTTGCTAATTTATGTCCGACCCCATAGGCTCTAGCCCACCAGGCTCCTCTGTCCATGGGGTTTTCCAGGCAAGAATACTGGAATAGGTTGCCATTTCCTTCTCCAGGTTGAGAAAATAGAAGTATATATTACTTCACTAGATAGTGGCAAAGAGAAATTGACTTGTGAAATCTCATCTTCGAGCTATTGCACTCAATCAAAAATAGCTTAGGCTAAGTGCTTCTTAAATGCACCTCAACTTATTGGGCACTTGCCTTTATATTGCAAAACCTCTCAGCCCACTTGAGTTGCATTCAAGCAGAGTCAAAGGAAAACTTGGGGCTTTCAACTCAAAGTCATTGAAGTCAGATAAGAAATGTTATCAGCTGGTCGATCTTTTCTGCCGTTGCATTGACACTAGCCAGTCTCATGCACTTCAGTCACAGGAATGATTTTGTGACGTCTTCATACTGGGATGTTTTCCAAAATTTCAAGCCCCACTTCAATATTTCTTATAATGAACATTTTCCAATATCCCCAAACCAGGAAACATTGATTTTACTAGAATTAAGTAAAAAAGTATCCGAATATAGAAATTTTCTGATAAGGACAATTAGAATGGGAAATTTAAATACAAATGTTCCTCTATTTCCATTATAGTCAAACTAAGAGTTCTTATATTTTCCTTAAGAAGCAAGATACTTACAAGATAACTCCCAACTTCAGATATCTGAAGTACAATGGGAATATAACCAAAAATAGAAGCTTTGGAGATGCAACTGTTTCATTTGCTGAGATGAGAAAACTACAACTTACAAAGTCATAAAATATATCCATGGCTGGACAATTACTTAGTGTTGGAAGAGAATAAAATCAACTTCATTGTTTTCTTTGTTATTTAGGGATGGATTTAAGTTTATGGTTTACTTTACAGATATTGGGGAGAAGTTCCAGTGGGCCATCAAATATATCAGTCTATCTTCCACGGTCCTAACTGAACCTTTCTTTGCCTCTCATCTGGACTGATTTCACAGTCTGCAAGCAGATGTTCTCCCTCTAATTTCTATGCCACCTGATACTGCCTGTGTAAGCTTTCAGATCAATTTTCTAAAGCACAAACATGATGACATCATCACTCTCTGCTTAAAATCCTTTCATCATATTCTAACACTTATCTTCAACTGGTAAACGGTTCAGGCTCACTTCCAAAACGCTCTAGCGTTCTGTTCTTTGTATCTCCTATATCTAGCCATATCAATGGCAAATTATCATGTGGGCTATCAACTCTAAGAAAATAATTATAACAATTTTTTTTCTGGTATACAAAATCTGCAGAAGTGACAAACACTGGAAGCAGTAATGGCTCTCAAAAAGCAGAAGCCCTAAGGCAGTGATGACTAGGAGAGAAAGTCACAATATATCCTTGGCCAGGACAGCTGCTCACACAAAGTCTGTCTGCTCTCTAGGTGTCAGTTTGCTGATCTTCGGTGTTGCTGCATAAACTTGGCTGGCTAGTGCCTCTTCTCAGCCCACTTCTGCCCTGAAGCAGTCTGTCTCAGCTGTGCTACTTTTAGTGGGCTCACCACACTTGCTTCAGTTGGAAACTTGATGCAAAAAGTTTGCCTATACCCTAAACCATTTGTTTTAGAAGTTGCAGACCAAGCAGTGCTTATATTATGAATCATGCCCAGGAAATGATTCCTGGAAAATAATATTTTATTGAATACGTATAAACAAATGGTATGCAGAGAGAGTTGGCATATATGTAGACTACAGAAGATTGTAGCAGTTGCAGAGGAAGTTAAATGAAAGGGAAATAGTCAATGGTTTGTGTTAGTGATAACAGTGGTGGTGGTTTAGTCATTAAGTCAACTCCAACTCTTGTGACTCCATGGATTGTAGCCTGCCCGGTTCCTCTGTCCCTGGGATTTACCAGGAAAGAATACTGGAGTGGGCTATTATTTCCTTCTCAGAGGACCTTCCCAATCCAGTGACTGAACCCTGGTCTCCTGCATTGCAGGTGGATTCTTTACCAATTGAGCCACCAGGGAAGCCAAAGAAGGTAACAACATTAGTTCTCTATTCATATTATGTGCAGGTTGACTGAGCAGTCCCTGGCTAATTGTCTTGAACAATGAATCAACTAATTGAGGATATTAATTCATTATTTTTAAACTAAAACTTATAGAGCATCTGCCAAATGTCAGAGGCCATGCTAGGCACCAAAACAGAGATGATTAAAATCTAAGCCTGTCTCACAAGACCTTGAAACTTTAGGAAGAAAAGCAGTAAGTAGATTATGATTCAATGTGATACGTCAGAAAGTAGAGAACTGTATAGAAAGAGATGTTAACTGCATGGGAAGTCAGAAAAGGGTTCACAGAGAAGGCAACATTTTATTCCAGCACTTTGTAACTGGGCATAGTGAAAAATAATGAGAGATAGAGATGAAGAGAAGGGCAGGAATAGAATAAATATATGCCCGTCCTAGACAGTACCATGGTGAAGATGGTGAAGGACAGGGAAGCCTGGCATGCTGCAGTCCATGAGGTTGTGAAGAATCAGACACAACTGAGTGGCTGAACAACAGCAGAGACTAATGATCAAAGCACTAGAGTGAGAGCATGCTTAGTTTCCTTAGGGACACAATTGGTTCTCAGATTCAAATAGAGCATGCTGCTTCTCAGTGTAAACTGAAATTCTGGGTAACTTGCTTGTTTTGTCTTTTTGTTTTTTAATATTATTATGAAACATCTGCATGGTATGAAAACTCTTGGTCTTCCAGGTGGCACTAGGGGTAAAGAACCTGCCTGCCAGTGTAGGAGATATAAGAGACTTCGGTTCAATCTCTGAGTAGGGAGGATCCTCTAGAGGAGAGCATGGCAACCCACTCCAGTTGCCATGAGAGAAACCCACAGAGGAGCCTGACAGGCTACAGTCCATGGGGTCACAAAGAGTAAGACATGACTGAAGTGACTGAACACGCACACACACACCATGAAAAATCTTCCAAATCAGGCTCCATCAGTCAGTCCTGTATCTCTCTTTCCATATTGTGCAGATGCCGATGTGAACACGTGCCTTGTTTCCCAAGCAGAGAGGACTGTCTCTGCCTTCTCTGAGCTCAAGGGGGGCTCTTCACACCTGGATGCCATTGCTCTAGTACTGTTCTGGCTTGCCTTTCTCCAACTGGGAAATTCTTGTCACTCAACTAATGAGTCTCTTGGGATCAATCCATTCCTGCCACTAGGCAAAATAGCTGCCTCTTTTGAACATGTATTTATTGTAAAATGAGTTAATTGAGTTGTTTCTTGCTTTCATATTTGTGAGCTTCTTTGGATTTGCAAGTTTCTGAATTTATATGACCCTTAGAGAAGACTCAAGAGGAATTCTTCATTGCACCAAAATAAGAGGCAAGGTTTGAGCTGGTTGACTCATGTGCAGAATCAAATACTAGGGAATGTTTTAATCACCAGAGATATTAAAACACTGGCACACATAGGTTTATATAATATGTAGAGCCTCAAACCAAATCAAGTATATATATTTAATATGATTAAAAAAACATTTAATTTTAAAGTTTTTGAAGTTAATATGCTTCGATTATTCAAAAAGTATGTAAAATAAGACATAGTGAAGAAGGCTACTCCCTCTTTTGTTTTACTTCCACTCAATCTTCCCCTTGCTTTTTATGAAGGAAGTACATTTTTGTATTTATTTTTTGTATTCTTCCAATGTTTCTTTATTCCAGTATAAACAAATACTAATACCTGCCACATGTGCTTTATATTTCACCCTTTCACATACTAAGAGTGATATAACATAAAAAGTGCTTTGGGATTACTTGTTTTTTTTTTTTTTAATTAGAAATGTATCCTGGATTTTTTTTTTTTTCTATATTGGTTACATTATATGGCAGATTTAGTGGCTCAGAAGTTAATGAATCCTCCTGCAATGCAGGAGACCCAGGTCTGATCCCAGGGTTGGGAATATCCCTTGAGAAGGGAATGGCTACCCACTCCAGTATTCTTGCCTGGAGAATTCCAAGGACAGAGGAGCCTGGAGGGCTACAGTCCAAGGGGTTGCAAAAAGTCAGACATGAGCAATGAACACTTTGACTTTCACTTTACCTTATATGGCAAAAGGTAAAATTTTCACTCTTTTTAGTTTTTTCAGCGTTTTTGTCATAAAAAGTATTGAGCTCTTTCAAATTTTTCCCCTAAATCAAACTTATTATGATGTTTTTTATCATTCCATTATTTTGCTGTTTTACCTTGATTTTCTTATGGTGATCCACTCTTGCATTCCTGGAATAAATCTCAAGTGGACATAGTGAATAGTCTTTCTTATATGCTGCTAGATTAAATGCGCTAAATTCTGTTTATACTTTTTGTATCTATGGGCTATTAGAATATGATTTTATTTTCTTGTGATGTCATTACCTGGCTTTGATATCAGAGTAATGATAGATTCATAGAATGAAATAGGAAATGTTTGCTCCCCCTGAATTATTTTTGAAAAGCCTGAGAAGGTTTGCTATTAATTCCTTAAATGTTAATGGAATTCACCAGTGATGATCTGTTCCAGGTCTTTTCTTTGTTGGGAGATCTTTAACTACTCCTTAAATGTTTCTTCTTTATAGGTCATCTGAAATGTCATACTTCTTCTTGAGTTTGTTTATGTGATTTGTGTACTTCAAGGAATCTGCTTCTCCGTAAATTAATTTGTCCAGCAAAAACTGCTCACAGTAGTCTCTTATAATCCTTTCATCTCTTAAAGAGCATTAGGGATGTCATCAGTATGATTTTTTATTTTAGTTATTTTCACCTTATCTTTTTAGCCTGATCTATCTAAGTACTTGCCAAGGTTGTTGATCTCAATAAACCAGCTTTTGTGTCCATTTATTTTCTCTATTTTTTTTCCTTTTCTCCACTTTATTATTTCTTTCTTCTACTAACTCTTTGTTTATTTGGCTCTTATTTTTCTAGTTTCTTATGTTATAAAGGTAGTTTGAATAGTCTCTGGCATTACCCTTCTTTGGGACTGGAATGAAAACTGAAATTTGCAGTCCTGTGGCCACAGCTGATTTTCCAAATTTGCTGACATATTGAGTGCAACATTTTAGCAGCATCACCTTTTAGGGTTTTAAAATAGGCCACCTGAAATTCTACCATCTCCACTAGCCTTGTTTGTAATAATGCTTCCCAAGGCCCACTTGACTTCACCCTCCAGGATGTCTGGCTCTAGGTGAATGACCACACCATTCTGATTATCTGGGTCATTAAGACATTTTATGTATAGTTCTGTGTATTCTTGTCACCTCTTCTTAATCTCTTCTGCTTCTTTTAGGTTGTCATCAATTTTGCATTTTAGTAAGTTTATCCTCAAAATCCTTCAAGCTAGGCTTCAGCAGTATGTGAACCAAAAATTTCCATATGTATAAGCTGGGTTTAGAAAAGGCAGAGGAACCAGATATCAAATTGCCAACATTTGTTGGATCATAGAAAATATAAGGGAATTCCAGAAAAAAACATTTGTATCTGCTTCATTGACTAAATTCTTTGACTCTGCGGATCACAACAAGCTGTGAAAAATTATGTACTCTGAATAGAAATTAAATAAGCACGGTGACAATATACAGCCTTGATGTACTCATTTACCTATTTGTTACCAGCCTGTTGTTCCATGTCCAGTTCTAACTGTTGCTTCCTGACCTGCATATAGGCTTCTCAAGAGGCAGGTCAGGTGGTCTGGTATTCCCATCTCTTTAAGAATTTTTCACAGGCTGCAACCTGGAAATTAAAAAAAAAAAAAAAAATGCTTGCTTCTCGAAAGGAAGGTTATGACCAACCTAGACAGCATATTAAAAAGCAGAGACATCACTTTGTCAACAAAGGTCCATATAGTCAAAGCCATGGTTTTTTCAGTAGTCATGTATGGATATGAGAGTTGAGCCATAAAGAAGACTGAGTACTGAAGAACAGATGCTTTTGAATTGTGATCTGGAGAAGACTCTTGAGAGTCTCTTGAACTGCAAGGAAGTCAGACTCATCAATCCTAAGAGAAATCAACCCTAAATATTAACTGGAAGGACTGATGCTGAAGCTGAAGCTCAAATACTTTGGTCACCTGATGTGAAGAGCTGACACATTGGAAAAGACCCTGATGCTGGGAAAAATTGAGGGCAGGAGGAGAAGAAGACAATATACAATTAAATGGTTGGATAGGGTCACCAACTCAAATTTGAGCAAACTCTTAGAGACAGTGAAGGACAGGGAAGCCTGGTATGCTGCAGTCCATGGGGTCACAAAGAGCCAGACGTGACTTAGCGACTAAACAACACCAGCAAGGTAGCTAGGATTCCACTCCCTCTCAGAAGTTTTCCTAACTTAGGAGGACCTAAATTGGCCCTAAGATCCTCTGCTAATGACCCCCCAGAGTATATATTTTCTGTTCCTTGAGATTCGTATGAGTCCCTTAAGGGGTGTTTCTGTCTCTGTCTTGGGCACATTTCAACTTTTCATGTCTTACTTTTTTTTCTTAATTTTTCTTGTCACACCTTCACAACTACAGCCAGTTTATCCATGGCCCCAATAAAGGCAGTTTCTTCTTTCTTATAGCACCCTAGGTCTCTTTTATTTCTCTTTCCCCATTTGGCAACAAGAGTCATGGACTTCTCTGTGCTGCATAGCAGTTACTCTGGGTTCAAAATTAACTTCCTTATTCATCTAGGTGTTCAAAGACCCTCAAATTTCTACCACTCATAGAACCCTCTCACATTACAGTGTACTTTGGCGACCATCTGGTATTATTTCAATATAGTTTCTTGAATTCCCAATACCCTTAGTTCAAGTAGTTAACAAGATGTTGAATTGGACGTGACATTACTCTCTGCAAGAAGAGAGCTTTTGGTAGATATTAACCATTTTATATTTTCTCCACGTCTTTGTATTTCTTTATCAGAATGCAATAAAAGCAATGGCACAATTAGAAAGGAGACATTGATAGATTTGATAACAAAAACAATTTAGCTTTATAATTTGCCAACAGACTTGAGGAAATTGTTCTAAACAGATACGTAAGCATAGAATATTCTTGAAGCACAAAAGTGTTAACATAACATTCTGTACAGCAGTAAAAAATTGAAAACATCCTGAAAATTATGGAAGACTATTTTATAACATAGGAAAGAACTTATGATATACTTGGAACTTATGATAACATAGGAAAGAACTATTTTATAACTATTTTATGACATAGGAAAGAACTTATGATATACATGGAAAACAAAACCATATGGACAATATTCTCACAATTTTATTAAATGTATATATACCTCCAGTAATATATAAAAGCAACAGTGAAAATGATTTGAAATGACACACGATTTTTTAATTTTTTCCTCTGCACTTTATTGTTTAAAAGTTTTATAAATTTTACACTTAAAACTGTGAAAAATATTGCGTAGAAAAACCCTGAAATTACTTTGAGACTAATTTTTAAAATACTGTCATTATACACACTACTAAATATGACTGATATCCTAGGTAGAGTCAGAAAACAAAAGCTATTTAGAGTCACTTTTTAATTTTTTATTTCAGTCAAAAGCATAGAGGGCTAGAGGAAAAGCACAGATTTTCACGTTCTGTGTTTAGCTCGTGCGTTGTGAATTTGAGAATGTAGAAATGACTATAGGGAGTGGAAATGGGTATATAAAACATGCCTGTCTTTTATACCTGAGGTAGATATATGATTTCCTTCCTGTTCTCGGTATAGTTCCGTTCATTCATATAGTATCTGAGGATGGAAGTTCATTGGAAGTTATTGCTCAAAGTCATATGCACCCTTAGGTGTTGTAAAGAGAGGCAGGGCAGGCAGCAGATTGCAGATGCAAAGGAAAGCCACATAAAAGAGCAAAATGCATGATTACGGTGTGCTGCATAAAAGACTGAGCAGAAAATTGCATCTGGAGAAAGGTAACCTGAAGATAATATAGAAAGAACAAGCCCATGAGTTCAGTTGACTGTAAAATATAAAATTTTAAAGTGAAAGTTACACAAGAGCTTAACAATTTAACTTCAGAATCAAATAAAATGAGGGTGATGTGTTACATTTTCTAAAGGACTTATGTTTATCATCTTTCTCTGTATTTATGTGAGAATATTTCAAACTGCAAACAACAGTTTCAGCATCTCTATGGGAGACCATTATACTTAGGAGCAGTGCTGAAGATACCTGTTGGAAAAACAAAATACAATCAATGCAAAAAGCTCAGTCCAGTACAGTAGGAAGTAACAGATGAAACAGTAATTTTCCTAAAAATCATCTCTAGATGATTTTCTAAGGGATCAAGATTTCATCAGAAATTTTTCATCCCAGACACTTAGCAAGTTATTAATGGCAACTGTGATATTCAGCAAAGATCCTGAACATGCTGTAAACTCCTCCTCCCATAAAAAGTGCAAACCTCCTTGTACTATAACTTATGATGATACTGCACTACAGGTCAACTTCTATGTACAGAGTTCAGTAGCTTGGATATGAGTGCTATTGCGTATGAAAAAAATTTAATGGCTATTATAAAGGAATATGTTTTAAACAATGCTCTGAATATTGCCTGTAGTGTATTCAGGTCAATTTCCTGCTGGTTTCCAGTTTCAGGACAATTTCCTGGAGGTTTCAAATTTTTAGCACTTTCCAGATACCATTTCTTTGAGCAAGGAGAGAAATGGAGGAGAAAAATGGTACTTATTACAAGAGCAATCATGAATGCTCAGCTACAATTGAAAAGCGTAGCATGAAACAAGACTCTGATTGCATCAAAGCATGGTAAGATTTATGTGTTGGTGAGGCTCTTAGCTAAGTACTGGATGCAGTATCATGACATATTTTACTGTCTTGTAAATTACATGATTTACAACATAAGCTTTCTGTCAGCACAATTTTTATTTATTGACTACAGTGTGAGAAATGTCACAGGAGGCAAAAGTCATCCACAACAAATAATGATTACATTTTTTGAAAACGATACAAGCGTTAGCTCTTGGTTGAATGGTGGCGCTAAGATGCTTCTTATAGCAGTTTCTGTCTAAACCTTTTAAATAGATAAATAAGGTCAATTTCATTCTTTCTTCTCTTTTTTGAAGCAACTAGGATAATTGCTTTTTTCACCTATTCGCCTTCCCAGGTGTTCACAGGTTTCTATCTACTTGCAATGCACAACAGATTAGGTTACTTTATATCACTAATGTATTGTAAGTGTTACTTACTAGTCAGAGAGATGCTGGGGTGCTCTTCTCTTACCTTCATAACTCTGAAAGGCGGCATTTCATAAAGAAAGGGACCGTAGGCTAGTGAACAGCCAATCAGAGTTTTCCGACCACTCTTGCCAGTAATATTCTGCCTGGTCTTGACAAGTCTCTTTACGATTCTCAGGACTCATTTTTCTAATCTGTAGAGTGAGAGCACTTATCTAGACCACCTCTAAGGTCCCTGACTGTCCTAAAATCTTTGATCCCAATTAAATTTATTTGATTCTATTGCTTGTCAATAGGGTAGACAAGAGAATATTAGGTTTTTTTAATTCTAATTTGCACTTCAAGAATATTTTTATTGCCATAAGAAAGCTTTCCTTTTGAGCAAAATCAAAGTGCCATATCCCTATTAGTTAGTTATTATTTATAAGGGATAATGTACAGTAAAAAGAAAAGATAATGAGTAATTGTAAATATTCAAATTTGGTTTAGAATACTATCACCTTTTGATTTGTTGACACTACAAATAAAAAGGAAGAGAGAAAATTAAGAACCTCTTGTATCAGACTGAATTGTTTTTACAGTGTCAAAATGTGACACTGTAGTTGTTCAAAGCAGATTTTCTCATTTGACATACAATACTTGAAGACTAGAAACCCCTCTTTTTTCTTTCTTCATCCTTCTTTAAACATATGCTTCTATTAAAACAGCCACAAATGAACAGACTGAAAAAGGAGAGGGGAAAATAAAAAAAAAAAACCATCATGGAGAAAGCACAGCAATAGCAATACCAAAGCTCAGTTGCGGGTGGTTATTAGAGCAGGTAGGGCTCTGCTAGGTCTGACACCCAAGATTTTGAAAACTGTGCTTATTACCCCAGTTTTGGATCTGGGTGATTTGTATTGATCATCAGTCTTTTGTACTTCAGAAGGTACACATTCTGAAAATGACAGGATCACCTGCTTCATTAAGACATATCATGGCTTCAAAAGCTCTCTCTCTTTTTTTTTTTTTTTTTTCTTTTGAATGGGCTAATGAATTGTACTGTACCACAGTTTTTGAAACAAGTAGCATATTTAGGGTCTGATGGTAATAGACATCAAAATAATGTCACTGAAAGGAATCCTTGTGGAAAGTGGTTTATCTTTGTATGATTTTAACTCTTCTCAAAACTCACCTGATTGCTGTTGTTTCTGCCTTAGCATCTGGTAAAAGTAGTCTGTCTAGTGTTTGGTAAAATAAATATATCCATTCATCAACTTGTGCCAGGGGAAAACACATGGACATACAAGAATTTATTCTTTAACTAGTTTGTGACTTGTACATCCCAGTCCAAGACCAAATTTAGTGTGTACTCTTAGAGGAAATATTTTTTTTTTATTTGTCTTTCTTCATTCTTTTCAATTCTTTCCTCTTATTCTCTCTTAAATTCATTTAAATAAATCTTTAGCTCCCATTCCTCCATCAAAACTACTCTTATCAAGCTCCATATTTTTCTACCAAGCTCCATATTTTCTAATGGCTAGCTCTCTGTGCTCATCTTATTTAGACTGAACCATAAGAAACATGATATTTGGCCAGTTTCGTACAGTTTAGTACAGCTTTCTACTAACAGACTTGCTCTGCTGTGCTGAGTTGTGTCCAGCTCTTTCTGACCCCATGGACTGTAGCCCACCAGCTTCCTCTATCCATGGGATTCTCCAGACAAGAATAATCGAGTGAGTTGCTGTGCCCTCCTCCAGGGGATCTTCCTGACACGGGGATCAAACCTGTGCCTCTTGCATTGCAGGTGGATTCTTTATCGCTGAGCCATCAGAGAAGCCCATCTTGTGCCCACAATAATAGTAATTTTATATACTTTAATCTTGCTAACCTATCAGAAACTTTTTATTTGGTCGTACCCCTCACTTTCTTGAAATGTTTCCTTCACTTTGCTTCCAAACCACTCAATCATCCTGTTTTTTCTCCTGCCTCACTGCCCTCCATCTCAGTCTTCTCACCAACTTCTCCCAGTCTCTCCAACCTGAAATCACTGTGTTCCTAAGACTCAAACCTTAAATGGGATTTATTCTGTATTTGCACATGTCCCCTCGGTGATCTTATCTGGTCTTGAGACTTTAAATATCATAGCTATACTGATGATTCCCACTGCAGCTCTCTCCCCATAGACTATATTTGTACATGCAACCGAGGAATCTACTTGAATTTGAACTGGTATGCCAAATTAACATGTTGACATGCAAATTAACAATTGCAGAACAAGCTGTTTTGCAGTTAAAGTACAGTTAATTTACAATGCTATCTTAGTTTCAGGTGTGCAACAGTGATTCAATTATATGTACATATATACTTATTTTTTCAGATTCTTATCTCATAAATTGTTAAAAAAGATTGTATATAATTCCCTGTTCTATGCAATAGGTCTTTGTTTTTATCTATTTTATATGTGATAGTGTGGATCTGTTAATCCAACATTCCAAATTTATCCTTTCTTCCTCTCCCCTTTGCTAACTGTAGTTTTGTTGTCTACATCCGTGAGTCTCTTTCTGTTTTGTATATAAGTTCAACTGTACCATTTTTTTCATATTCCACATATAAGTGATATCACATGACATTTGTTTTTCTCTCTCTGACAAACTTAGTATGATCATCTCTCGGTCCATCCATGTTGCTGCCAATGGCATTATTTCGTCCTTTCTATGGCTGAGTAATATTCCATTGTGTATATCCATTCTTCGTCCATTCATCTGTCCCTGAACATTTAGGTTGCTTCCATGTCTTGCCTATTTAAACAGTGCTACAAAAGGACTTCCCTGTAGCTCAAATGGTAAAGAACCTGCCTGCAATGCAGGAGACTGGCATTTCATCCCTGGGTTGGGAAGTTCCTCTGGAGAAGGGAATGGCAATCCACTCCAGTATTCTTGCCTGGAGAATCCCATAGACAGAGAAGCTTGGCGGGCCACAGACTGTGAGGGCTCAAAGAGTCGAACACAACTGAGCGACTAACACACACACACAATGAACATCAGGGTGTGTGTATCTTTTCAAATTATGATTTTCTCTGGATATATGCCCAGCAGTGGGATTCCTGGATCATATGGTAGCTCTAGTTTTAGTTTTTTCTTTAAGGAACCTAGATATCTCTCTCCATCGTGGTTGTACCAATTTAAATTCCCACCATTAATGTAGGATGGTACTGTTTTCTCTACATCCTCTCCAGCATTTATCATGTGTAGGTTTTTGATGATGGCCATTCTGACAAGTGTGAGATGATAACTCACTGTAGTTTTGATTTGCATTTCTCTAATAGTGATGTTGAGCATCTTTTCATGTACCTTTTGGCCATCTGTAAGTCTTCCTTGGAGAAATGTCTGTTTAGATCTTCTGCACATCCAAAATTTTTTTCAATTTTTTTGCTCTGATCCCCTACCCAATCTACTAAAGCCACTTTTTCTTGTATCTGTTTTCCACCTTAACATCTTCTAGTTTCCGCAAGTCATCTTTCTGGTTTCTCAAGTCAAATTCTTCAGACTAACACTTGCCTCTATTACTCATCTCTTAATTTCACAATTTATATTCAGTTCATCAGAAAATGCAAAACTGTATTTTCAGAATATATCCAGAATATGATTACTCTTTATCACCTTTCCTGATTTTTCTCTGATCCTTGTCACTGTTATCTTTCTCTTGTATTATTTAATCATCTTGATTAGGCTCCCCTTTCCTACAATTTCTTCTTCTAATTTTCCTCAACACCACAGTCATGGTGATTTGGAATCAGTGTGAATCAGATCATCTTGGTCCAGAGCCCTTCAGGAGTTTTTGTCACATTCATTTATGTTGTAGATCTTTTATCTTATAAAGCCTTACATTATTGAAGCCATGCCTGATAAGTCTCTCTAGCCTTCTGATCTCAGTTCATAATCTTCAAAGCAACTGCCACACAATATTTATTAATTTTTATTATGTCATTTCCTATCTCCTAGCTAGGCAACTGATTCCCAAATTGGATACATAGCAGAATCATCAAGGCCGCATGCACAACACCCGAATGTTAATCCAACGTACAGTGTCCAAAATTAACCTCAAGACCTTGACATTATAGTCTTTACCCATTAGTGTCACATAACTCACAGGTAAGCCACATAACTTGAAGTCCTGCTCCCATGACCTGCTCCCTTACCTCCGTCAGGTATGACCAAATACCACCTTCACACTAAGGTCCCCTTTGCTATCCTTTTACATATCCACCCTTCTCCATACATACATCCCCCATTGCTATGTCATGCTTTATATAGCCCTTATGCTTATCACAATATAAATGTACCGAACAGTATGTTTTTATTTTTGTTTGTATCCCACTAGGACATGGAACAATAGACTGGTTCCAAATAGGAAAAGGAATACATCAAGGCTGTATATTGTCACCCTGCTTATTTAACTTATATGCAGAATACATCATGAGAAACGCTGGGCTGGAAGAAGCACAAGCTGGAATCAAGATGGCCAGGAGAAATATCAATAACCTCAGACATGCAGACGACACCACCCTTATGGCAGAAAGTGAAGAGGAATTCAAAGGCCTCTTGAGGAAATTGAAAGAGGAGAAAGTGAAAAAGTTGGCTTAAAGCTCAACATTCAGAAAACAAAGATCATGGCATCTGGCCCCATTACTTCATAGGAAATAGATGGGGAAACAGTGGAAACAGTGTCAGACTTAACTTTTCTAGGCTCCAAAATCACTGTAGATGGTGATTGCAGCCATGAAATTAAAAGATGCTTACTCCTTGGAAGAAAAGTTATGACCAACCTAGATGGCATATTGAACAGCAGAGACATTACTTTGCCAACAAAGGTCCATCTAGTCAAGGCTATGATTTTTTCAGCGGTCATGTATAGATGTGAGAATTGGACTGTGAGGAAAGCTGAGAGCTGAAGAATTGATGCTTTTGAACTGTGATGTTGGAGAAGACTCTTGAGAGCCCCTTGGACTGCAAGGAGATCCAACCAGGCCATTCTTAAGGAGATCAGCCCTGGGATTTCTTTGGAAGGAACGATGCTAACTTTGGCCACTTCATGAGAAGCATTGACTCATTGGAAAAGACTCTGATGCTGGGAGGGATTGGGGGCAGGAGGAGAAGGGGATGACAGAGGATGAGATGGTTGGATGGCATCACTGACTCGATGGACGTGAGTTTGTGTGAACTTCAGGTGTTGGTGATGGACAGGAGGCCTGATGCGCTGCAATTCATGGGGTCACAAAAAGTCAGACACGACTGAGCGACGGAACTGAACTGAACTGATAATAGATGGTGTAGAAGCCTTACCCACAGTTTCTCAGCTCTTCTCATTCCTGTCCAAGCCTACAGCATCTTACTGGAAGCACCTGCAGCTCTTTCCTGAAGATTTTCTTTCAACCCCACATGGCCTGCAGTTGTGGGAGTTGGTAGTGTGTGTGTGTATGTGTCTGTGTGTGCTCAGTCACTTAGTAATATCCAAGTATTTTGGGACCCCATGGACTGTACCCGCCAGGCTCTTCTGTCCATGGAGTTTTCCAGACAAGAATAAATACTCCAGCATCTGTGGGTAGGATAACACACATCAACATTATATACCATCTCCCGGAAATCCCCCTTGGAACCCACCTCAGTTGCCTTCGATAGTAGCCTACCCCACACCAGGCTTCCATATATCCCCTGCCTCACTTCCCCATTCTACAAGTACCTCCTGAGATGATCTCCCAAATAAACTACTTTACTCAGCATGTGCTTCTGAGGAAATTCACTTTATGATATATCCCAAGAGCATGTCCTTCTTTAAGGGAGAAGGATTTTTGGTTTGTTTTGTTTTATTGGTTTATCTCCAATGACTAAGGGAACCCTGGCTCATAGCAGAGATTTGAAAGTATTTTTTGGATCAATGATTCCCTATTTTCAAATATCATTTGATTCTACTTTCACCACAGTCAGGGCAAGATTTTGAAATCACCTAATTCACAAATAATCAGTTCATATAAGAAAGCATTTCCTGCGTGTCTCAACTACCAGTACTTCTGGGGATGTTAAGCTTTGGAAAATGTGAAAATTTTGTAGAATTGGTAGATTGAGGAAAAAATGAGAAATTTATTTTAAAAAAGAACTAAAGTTTCTTACAATAATGGTTTTCATTCTTGATTGCCCAGCAGAATCACCTTGTTGGCAATTTACAAATTTCTGATTCTGGATTTTAGTCTTCCTGAGTCTAGATTCCATTGTTCTGGCTTAGGGAGCATTACATTTTTAATGTTCTCTTCATGATCCTAATGGATAATCAAGTTTGGGAAGCATTTGCTTAACTAAAGGATGCAATTCTAAGTAATCAAGTACATAAAAAATATGATATTTCAGAAGAGAAATATAAATGCCTATATTTTCAAATATATTTTCAAAAGCATCAAAAACATTACTTTAAAAATACTAAAATTTAAGATGCCTATGGGAGTAATGTTTTCATTATATGAAATGTTTACTATCCTTCTATAAATTTCAAATTACTTTTACTTTTGTGTAAGAAGGAAAATCTGGAACTAATAAGCACATGTATGAAGGGATTGGTTAACTTTCATTTAAGTTAATTCATTGAACACCCATACAGATACAGTAGAAAGAACACCACTGTAATTTTTTGAAGAGTCCAAGGACTTTATTTTTTTTCAAAATTATGGATGATAGAGCTTCAAGTTTCTTTCTGCCCAATATAAATGAAATTTAAAAAATCAAGTATACATTATATATATAATATATGAATCATATGGTTGGTATAGGTTTCATCACTAGTACTATTTTAAAGATTAAGATATTTGCCTTTTTCTTTTTTTAAAAGGAAAAAAGATAAAGATATAACTTTATCTTCCCTTGATATTTCCAGTGTAATTTGTTGTTGCTGTTTAGTGGCTAAGTTGTTTCCAAATCTTTTGTGACCCCATAGACTGTAGCCCGGCTCCTCTGTCCATGGGATTTCCCAGGCAGAATACTGGAGTGGGTTGCCATTCCGACCTATGGATCGAACCTGCATCTCCTACATTGGCAGGCAGGTTCTTTACCCTTGAGCCACCAGGGAAGCCCTCCAGTGTAATTATCCACACTTTAAATTAAGTGGATTAGAAAACCATCTGTTGCTGGAAGTAAATGAATGCTCTTAAATCCTTGAGTTTCCCCCTTGTTGCATTAAAAAATAAATAAATAAAAGCAATGCCCAGTTAGCTCAGTAGTGACCCTTAGGAAAGACTGTGTTTTCAATACTAATTTTATATATAATACATCAATAAACTGATCTGGGGAATTTCTCTAATAAGGCAAACATGTTATGTTCTATTATCAAATGGCACTCGTTTCCTAGGAGAAGGACTTCAGGCCTTCCTCAGTCTTTCTTTTGACTGATAGAAGCTGAATCTGTATAAAAAGAAACAAGATTACATGAACTAAAGAAGGAAATTTTCTGTTTCTCCCTCTTTCTCTCCTCGCTCTGGCAGGAAAACCAGTGGGGTTTATAAGAGGGAATTAAAGGCTTGTAGGAAACTGAGACTCCATTCTTAAATAACAGGTACATAGACTTGCTCACTCCCAGTCTCAGCATGGAAGCAGGAGACATAGGAGATGTGGGTTCAATCCCTGGGTAAGGAAGATCCCCTGGAGAAGAGCATGGCAACCCACTCCAGTGTTCTTGCCTGGAGAATCCCACAGACAGAGGAGCTTGGTGGGCTATAGTCCATGGGGTTCCAAAGAGTCAGACACAATTGAGGTGACTTAGCACAGCACTCACATGATCTGGTTTAACCTTAACCACCACTTTAAACATCCTATCAAAAAACACAGTCACATTTGGAGGGACTAAGGATTAGGATTTCAATACATAAAATTTCAAGAAATACAATTCAGTCCCTAACATGTGCTACTTTAAGAAAAAATTATAACATAATTCCAAACTCCATAATCAACACATTAAAGCCAATTAACGCACTCATAGAGAGTATACCGTTCTCATTCCTCACGTTTTCACCTGTATTGTCAGTACTTCAATTTTCTGACTCCTTCTCATGTGGATTGTTGAAATCCTTAGCTAGAAACAACCAAGGAATGGCCTCTGTGTCCATTCACTTTGTTTCGTTTGTTTTACAGATTTCTGCTGTCATGTTTCTTGAATCCAATTATAATTTATGATAGAATATTATATCTTTGTTTCACACCTGGCCACTCTGTTATAAATTGTATATATTAGCAACTGTTCAAAGTCCATTTTAAATGTAATGTTTATCACCTATACTACTGAGGAATTTTTGTTTGTTTTACAATATCCTGCATGATACTGACTTCTCTTTATTTACTGTCAAGAAAAGTTTGTCATGCCAGATACATTACATTTCTGTGCTATTCTTTATATTTATAATCACTCAGCTACCTGTGTACTCTGCCTGTATTTCAAATTTATCATCCTTTCTTTTTGTGGGACACATAATGTTCAGATTGCTTCCCAGCTAAGCAGTAAACCATTTTGAAGGCACATATGTACTCTTAGACTTTTTGTGTAAGACTATAAAGTAGACTCTCTGATTATAGATCTGAATTGTGTTATTATTTGCATCAAGATGGTCACAACTATTGTGTACTTCCATGTGATCTGAAAAGAATGTCTTTGGTGTTCTCTTTTCAGAACTAAACTTTTTCTAGGCTTGGCAGGAAATTATTTTCAGACTTCTCAATATTTCTACTTTTCTCCCTAAGATCTCATATTTATACAATTATCAATGTATTCTTGAAGACAAATCCCTTGCTTTCAACCAACTGACCATATTTATGTCAATATATTATCATCTCTTACTTGGACACTTGTAAAAATTTTCTATCAGAATTCCCAACAATATGTTCATATCTATTTTCCTCCATCATCTTCAGTGCTGACAAAACTATCTTTAAAAGAAAAGTATGGTTGCATTATGTTCCAGCATTAACGTTTCTTTGACTCCACACTTGAATGAGTTCCAATGTAAGATATTCCCATCTGGCATCAAATTTTCTCTCCACATCCAACTTCAAACACCTCTCTCTCCTTATCTCAAGTCACATGGGAAACACTTCTGGCTTCCATAACACAACATGACTTTTGAAATATTATGCTTACTTTAAAAAAAATCCACTTACAGAAATTACTCTTCTGAGAAATCCATATCCATTCTTCAAGACCCAAATCAAATATCACCTTACTATGTAAGCTCAAGGAAAATTAAATCCTGCCTTCTCTGTGCTTTCACAGTGTTTTATTCCTCTCTAATATTTATTGCATCAGATCTAAATTGTATCTTTACTTGTCTTGTGTCTGTAACTTATCTTATATTTTTCCAAGAAAAAGAACATGCTGTGCAGTTCACACAGTAGGTATTTAGTGAGAATTGAATGAATGGGTAATGAGATCAAACTACTATGAAATAAAGCTACATTTCTCTCTATTAAGTAATAGAGTCTTAGAGGGTACTTGTCTTTTCATTTATATTATATTGTAGCTAATTCTAATTCTAATTCAGAATTGATAAGGCTGCCTCTTAATTACTGGTAGATCTCTATGAGGATATTCTCTTTTCTAGCAATCATATAAAAACTAAAAAAATTCAAAACACGTTCCATTACTTTATGATTGGTTTAGTGAAAAACATTAATGCTGGGAAACTTAGGAAGCAGCTTCTTGAGTTCTCACAGTTTATTTTCCTAATGAACCAACTATCTCTGTAAATAGTCACATTAGATAGTTAAGAGAAACACATGGTGTATAAAATTCAAAAATCATCTATGTCTATCAAACAACATCCAAAAATTGAAATAGTGGCTCAGGTGGTAAAGAATCTGAAAGCAATGCAGGAGCTGCTGCTGCTAAGTCACTTCAGTCGTGTCCGACTCTGTGCGACACCATAGACAGCAGCCCACCAGGCTCCCCCATCCCTGGGATTCTCCAGGCAAGAACACTGGAGTGGGTTGCCATTTCCTTCTCCAATGCAAGAAAGTGAAAAGTGAAAGTGAAGTCGCTCAGTCTTGTCCGACCCTCAGCGACCCCATGGACTGAAGCCTTCCAGGCTCCTCTGTCCATGGGATTTTCCAGGCAAGAGTACTGGAGTGGGGTGCCATTGCCTTCTCCGCCAATGCAGGAGACCCAGGTTCAATCCTTGGGTTGGAAAGATCTCCTGGAGAAAGGAATGGCTACCCACTTCAGTATTCTTACCTGGAGAATCCCCATGGACCAAGGAGCCTGGTGGGCTACAGTTCATGGGTCTCAAATAGTCAGTATGATTGAGAGACTAACATTTTTACTTTTTACTTTAAAAGGAAAAAACCCTACTTATATCCTAAGAAAAAGAAATACAGTAATTCAATTGTGAAAAATTGGAAAAATATAAAATAGTTTTCAGAAAGAAATTGGGGAATGTATGTCAACTCATAAAGGTATAGCAATTCATTGAGTCTATGAATGATGAAAAATGCAGATTTATCATCAGCTACAAAGCAAGTACTTTAGTGATATCATGAAGGTGTAGCTTTAGTTTTCATTCTGCTAAGAAATGACCATGTAAATTCAGGAATTTATTGCTCTTATTCAGGAAAGTATAACTTTCTTTCTTCTGAGCACTTTTTTCTTCCTGCTGACTCAGTGCTATTTATTAGCCACAAAGTTACAATTTTGCAAAGCTGGAATTTGATTAGTCCTATTTGACAGATAATTCATTGAGGGGAAAAACTATAATATATAAGGCTAACCATTTGTGAAAGCATGAAATTATGGAAATTGGATACATCTTACTGATCAGTAGAAAGCTAAGTGAACTCCTGAAAAGACCCATAAACATTTATGACTCATTTTAAGGCAGTAGTTTCCAGACCCTGTGATCCATGAACTGCTTAAAGATTTTTTTTCAAGGATTAATCAAAAGATAGATACAAGAGTCTGACAAATTATCATACAAATAATTACCTCTATTATTGGTTAATCTGATGATCCCAGAGAATATGACTTTATACCAGTTAACTGAGTTGACTTCATACCCTTTATCCATGACCAAGATAGACTTACCTGTTCAACTAGGGGCAGTTTAAATCAGTCTTCCCCTTTTGAGAGACTATACCTTCAAAATCACAGCACAAAATAACGGAGTGTATTTTTTTTTTTCTTTTAATGTTCCTGGGATGTGTAGGAATGTTTATTGAGGGAGAGTGATTCTCAAACAGAGATGAAGAGGCATCCCCAGTTTCTCCTCCCTAAAGTCTCAAAATACATTGCTCCTTCTCTCCCAGGTAGAGAATCAGAGTGGTACTCTAGGGAAGATCTTCCACGTAGTACAGATAGAAAAGTGGAAGATGGGTGTTCTACACTACCACATACTTTTTCCATTTTTATATAAAGATACTGAAAATTACAGTCTTCAATGATATCACTTAAGGATTATTGGAGGAGGGAGCCTGGTATCTGGTTCCTGAATTGCCCTCTTGGACTTCCCCAGATTCTGCAGACCTATCGTTTATTATTCATTGTCACATACACCATGCTGCCCTCTCCTGCTCACATCCGAGTTCCCACCCGCATATTGGTTCACCTTGAAACTGAAACTGTTAATTACTCAGTCGTGTCCAACTCTTTGTGATCCCATGGACTGTAGCCCACCAGGCTCCTCTGACATGGAATTCTCCAGGCAAGAATACTGGAGTGGGTTGCCGTTCCCTTCTCCAGGGGATCTTCCCAACCCAGGGATTGAACCCGGGTCTCCCACATTGCAGGAAGACTCTTTACTGACTGAGCCACCAGGAGTCACCTGGAATTCCCCATGACCATAAATCCTAAATCTAATCCAGTAATTTTCAAACACTGTGTGACGAAGAGTAAGGATTTTATAAAATTTCAGTTTATAGCTTATGATTAATTTTGTGAAATGTAATGGAAATAAATTACTATAAAAATGACCAAATGCTTGGATGTCATGTACGTTTCAAATTACTGTGTTGTTGTTCAGTAGCTAAGTCGTGTCTGACTCTTTTTAACCCCATGGACTGCAGCACGCCAGGTTTCCTGTCCTTCACCATCTCCCAGATTTAGCTCAAACTCGTGTCTGTAGAGTTGGTGATGCCATCCAACCATTTCATCCTCTGTCGTTTCTTTCTCCACCTGCCTTCAAACTTTAATTGTTTCTACATACTGTAGTTTCTGTCCTCCAATAGGTCTATTCCAGTGCTGATTCTCAAACTCTAAATCAGCCTTGAATACCTAAAATAAATCCCAGTTGGTATATAATTCTTTTTATACATTGATGAATTCAATTTGCTAAATTTTTGAGGATTTTTGCATCTGTGTTCATTAGAGATATTGGTATGTTATATTTTTCTTTCTCCTAGTAATTTTATCTGGCTTTGGTATTAGTGTAATGCTGGTCTCATAGAATTAATTAGAGTATTCCTTCTGCTTTCAATTTATGAAAGAAATTTTGTAGAGATCTGGTGCAACTTCTTCCTTAAATATCTAGTAGAGTTTACTAGCGAACCCATCTGGCCTGGTGCATTGTTTTTGAAAGTTAGTTACTGTGTATTAAATTTCTTTACTAGATGTGAGCCTATTAAGATTGTCTACTTATTATGTGAATTTTGCCAGATATACCTTTCAATGAATTGATACGTTTCGTCCGTGTATCAAATTTGTAGTCATAGAGTTGTTCATAGTATTCTTCTAATACTTTTTTAATGTTTCTGGGATCTCTAGAGATGTTTCTTTTTCATTTCTGATATTAGTAATTTTCATGTTTTTTAAAATTTTTTAGCTAGTCTGGTTAGAGGCTTAAAGATTTTATTGATCTTTTCAAAAGACCAGCTTTTGAGATCATTAACTTTCTCTATTGATTTTATGTTTTGTGTTCACTGATTTTTATTCTAATCTGTATTACTTTTCCTCTCTTACTTGCTGTTTGGATTTTACTTACCCTGGTTTCCTATGTTGGAAACTTAGATTATTGATTTTAGACCTCTCTTCTTGACACACATATTCAATAAATTTTCCTCTAGGAACTACTTTTGATGCATCCCATAAATTTTTTGACAAATTACATTTTCAGTCTCATTCAATTCACATACTTCAAAATTTCTATTGAAATTTATTTTATGAACTATGTCTTATTTACAAGTGTTTTATATTTTGGCTTTTCCACATGTATTGTCATTTTTACTTTAATTCCATCATAATCTGAGAGTAGATATTAAGTTGCCTATATTTAAACTTTATAAATAAAGATATACTTTATGGCCCAGAATGTGATCATCTTAGGGAATGTTTCATATAACATTGATTAAAAAAATACACATTTTCTGTAGTTGTTAGATGAAGCAATCTATACATGTTCAGTATAACCTGTGGATTGCTAGTGTTGTTAGTCTTGTCTTGGATGCATACTCAGTTGTGCTGGACTCTTTGAGATCCTATGGACTTTAACTTATCAGGCTCCTCTGTCTGTGGGATTTTCCAGGCAAGAATACTGGAATGGGTTGCCATTTCCTACTCCAGGGGATCTTCCCAATCCAGGGATCGAACCCAGGCCCTTTGCGTCTCCTGCATTGGCAGGCAGATTCTTTATCACTGTGCCACCTGGGAAGCACTGCTAAACTTAACTATGTCCTTACTGATTTTCTGCCTGCTGAATTCACCCATTTTGATAAAGGGATATTGAAGTCTCTGATTACAATGATAGATTCATTTATTTCTTCTTGCATTTCTATTAGCTTCTACTTCATGTACTTTGATATTCTGCTATTAGGCAAATGCACATTAAAGATTTTTAGGTAAATACTCATTACAAATTGTTGTGTTTTCTTGGAGAATTGATCCCTTCTCATTATACAATCTGCAAGTAAGTTGTGAGTCTCTATATTTGCCTAGGGATCGCTACAATTTTGTGAGTAATAGTTTTCCTTGAGACTATAAGACTTTCCCTTATGGATAAGAAGAGTTGTTGATTTTTTTTTTCTCTCTCTCTCTTTTTTAAAGTTTGTTCAGCTTTTTACTTGTTGTTAGGACAGAGTGATGACTTTCAAACTTGTGGCTAAGTGATAAACAATCTGTCTGCTAGTGTAGGAGACTCAGTTTAAGATACTTCTGTTGGGAAGATGCCCTGGAGAAGGAAATGGCGACCCACTCGAGCATTCTTGCCTGGAAAACTCAGGACAGAGGAGCTTAGAAGGCTATAGTCCATGGAGTTGCAAAGAGTTGGACATGACTTAACAACTAAACAATGACAACCCGAAACAAAGACATTTTTAAATTAAAAAACAGAGAAAGTTGGACACACAGAGACTGAAAAATAAAACAATAAAAGAAACATCGAGTTAACAAGTAATGATTTCAGGAAGCAACTATTACTCCTACACCTGAAGATACAAAGTGAAGAGTTTAGGTGCAGTTATCAGAACCTAGAAATTTAAAGGAAAGATTAAATTTTGTACATCTGGCTTCAAACTTCTATTGCTGGTGGTGAAGCTGAAGGTGAAGTCACTCAGTCGTGTCCGACTCTTTGTGACCCCATGGACTGTAGTCTACCAGGCTCCTCCATCCATGGGATTCTCCAGGCAAGAGCGGGTTGCCATTTCCTTCTCCAGGGGATCTTCCCAAACCCAGGATCAAACCCAGGTCTCCCGCATTGGAGGCAGACGCTTTAACTTCTGAGCCTCATGTCACAGAACTCAATGATTCTCACTCTGAAATTGCCCTAAGAAGCAGTGACGGGCCCAGAGTGCAACGGAAATAGACATTGTATTGCCACAGTGCTACTGAAAGAAACAGTTAAAAAAAGAAATAAATACAAAGGATTATGTCCTTTTTAGTAAGTTCTTATTTTATACTCCCTTGATGATTAAATACATACTCACGATTTTAGCTACTACTTGTGACCTGGTAATTGCCCACCCCCCCCCCAAAAAAAATCAGTTAAACAGGCATCCCTTCAAAATGTCATACATAATCCTCCTAGTGACATCTCACACTGAATGCCTCACAAAGTCCCTCAATCTTTAGAAGGTCCAAGTTAAACCTAAATAAATCATTATCCTCTTTCTCTCAACCACATTGAATTTTACCCACATTCTTCCTCTTTAATCCTTATCTTAGTGAAAGATAAAACTGTATCTAGTGGATTAAACTAGAAATCATCTTCTCTCCTCCTCCTTTATTATCCCAAGAACTAATTGTTTTAGATATCAAGTCCCCTTATTTCCCTCCAAGTTTACTGTCACAACTTTCCACGGGCCCCTGGTGGTCTAGCGGTCAGGGCTCTGCAATTCGCTGCCATGACCTGGGTTTGGTTCCAGGTGAATCAAAGGGAAACCTTTCTTCATACCTCTGTTGTTGTTGCTGTTCAGTCGCTCAGTCACGTCCAGCTCTCTGTGATCCCAAGGACTGCAGCATGCCAGGCTTCCCTGGCCTTCACCCGTCTCTCAGAGATTGCTCAAATTCATGTCCATTGAATGGATGATGCCATCCAATCATCTTGTTCTCCATCATCCCCTTCTCCATCTGCCTTCAATCTTTTCCAGCATCAAGGTCTTTTCCCATGAGTCGGCTCTTTGCATCAGGTAGCCAAAGTATTGGAACTTCAGCATCAGTCCTTCCAATGAATATTCAAGGTTGATTTCCTTTACATTTGACTCCTTTGATCGCCTTGCAGTCAAAGGGACTCTCAAGAGTCTTCTCCAACACCACAGTTCAAAGGTATCAGTTCTTCAGTATCAGCATTTTTTATTGCCCAGCTATCACATCCATACATGACTACTGGAAAAACCATAATTTTGACTATATGAACCTTTGTAGGCAAGTAACATCTCTGATTTACTAGAGGCAACAGTAGAGGTATGTTTTGCTTTTTTTTTTTTTTTGGTATGAAAAGTCAAAAACATACCTCTTATGTGGCCTATTGAAAACTTTATTACTCAAAGCTACCAGACTGATCATTCTAACTTCACAATATTTGCTTTACTTCAAATCTATCAGTGACCTACCATCACGAGTTTAAGTTAAGATGTTATCTCCTTGGTGTAATTTGTAGTTTCATTTTTCTGGCCTATTTCCAATCTAATTACCATTTATCCACATGTCTAATTTTCCTAAGCTGATTTTCTTCTTCCATGTGTTTTGTTTTTCCTCTGTTTATGGTATTACTTTTGTAATCAGTATCCCACATAGGTTAAGAAAACTTGCCTTTAAGACCAGGTGGAGTTCATACTATCAGAGATGTTTTTACGATGATTTGGTAATAAACTATACATAAAACATTATTTTAGCCATTTCTACATGTTCAGTTCAGTGATATTAAGTTCTCCAGTACATTTTTATCTTCCCAAATTGAAACTTTGTACCTAGTAAAATTAACTCCTCATTCTCTGGACCCAACTCATGGCAAAAACCATTCTACTTTCTGTCTATATAAATTTGACCAGGTTAGGTACCTCACAGAAGTAGGAACATGTATTATTTGTCCTTTTCTAGCTGACATACTTCAATTAGCATAAGGTTCATCCTTTTTGCAGCATGTGTCAGAAGTCCTTTTATAATGTGGAAAAATCATGTAGATTATTTCTAGCTGTTTGTTATTGCTAATAATTCTGCTATAAACACAGGTGTGCAAATACTTGCTTGGGTCTCTGCTTTAACTTTTTGGATACATAACCAGAAGTAGAATTTCTAGATTATATTTTAAATATCATATGCTATTTTTAATTTTTAAAGGAACTCCTACACTGTTTTCTATAGCTGCACCGTCATGCATTCTGACCAGCAATGTACAAAAGTCCTAATTTGTCCACATTCTTGTTAACACTTTGTAATTTACTTTTTTTTTTTTTTAATGCTAGCCATTCTAATGTGTGTGAAGAGGTATATTCTCTAAGGATATTGTACATCTTTTCATGTGCTTATTGACTATTTGTATGCCTTCTTCAGAGAAATGGTTATTCAACTACTTTGCTCATTTATAATCTGTTTGGTGTCTGCTGCACCTGAGTTGTAGGAATTATTCATATATTCTGTATATTAGCTCCTTAATCAGATATGTGATTTGCAAATACTTCTACTCATTCTGTGGAGTGCTTTTCACTCTGTTTTTAAATATCCTCTGATAAACAAAAATTTTAGATTCTGAAGTAGTTCAATTTATCTATTTCTTTTTCTTTGTTCCTGTTCTTTTGGTGTCATATCCAAGAAATCCATGCAGACCTTCAATAATTAGCAGGGCAAGTTCTGAGACTTGACATCAGCCCAGGGTAAAGGCAAACATTTTCTTCAAGCTTTTGAGCATGTGTTCTTCCTAGGCCTTAATGTATGCCTTTAACCAGCTCCCTGGTATACACTGCTACATTTAAATGTCTTAACTTCCCTAGAATTCTCAGCCTGCTCCTTCTTGGGACCTGAGCTGTTTTGTTGTATTACCCAGTGAATAGTCTCTTGCCCCAGGCATCTCTTGCCCTCCTAAGAGATTTTCCTAAATTATGCCTTCAGCTCCTGGAGTCTTTTCCCAGATTGACATATAATCTGTGCCACATTTGGCCCTGAGCTACATGACACAGAGACCAATCAAGAGCCCTCTAAACAGGTTAGCACACTGCAAATTTGGCTCCTTCTGCTCTCTCCAGGTTTCACAAGGTAGGCTGGATGTGCTTCTGCTTCTCTCAACACACCCTGTGCCCTGCAGGGGAGGGAATTGGGCAAGGGCGAGCAAAAATGTTGCAGAATCTTCCACCTCTCGGAGTGTGACTCTTTCTTGTTTGAGTGCTCACTTGGCTACTGCAGTTTGCTGACTGATATTCAGAGCTCTATGAAGTCGCATTAATCAGTCTGTAGTTGTTTATTTGACATTTCCATGACGGAAAAAGAGTCTGGGATTTCTTATTCTACCATCTTGCTCCAGGTTCTCCTATCAGTGTTTTTAATATTTGCATCTACAACATCCAGGACAATAGAGAAAAAATAACTGTCAGATAAAGGGTAAAAATGTTGGAAATGTGTAGTACCAGGACTAGAGTAACTGATCCATTGAATACTTGCTTCTCTGTAGATTGTATGCTGCCCAAGTTTCATAATGAAATCTCACTTAATATCATTTATCACAATTATACTGCCAATCTCTAGTAGCTCAGATGGTAAAGAATCTGCCTGCAATGCAGGAGACCTGGGTTCAATCTCTGGGTTGGGAAGATTCCCTGGGAGAAGGAAATAGCAACTCACTCAGTATTCCTGTCTGGAAAATTCCATGGAGAGAGGACCCTGGCAGGTACAGTCCATGGGGTTACAAAGAGTCGGACACAGCTAAGTAACTAACACTTTCACTTTCATCATGATTTTTACCAAGAACACAGCTCACATCATGACAAATGATTGCTATTGACAACATTTTCCATAAGCATTCCAAAGCTCAGAGTGCTAGTGAAGAGATTTCTTTTGTTTAGAATGTTTTAACAGATATAGCCTTGGTCATCTAACAGAATATTAAGTTTCATGGCCAAAAAGAGGTGTGTGTAGGTATTTTCAGTCCACTGCTTTCCTTTCCCCAAATAAAACTAATATTGGCAGCTGCCTATTTCACTTATGGATTAATGTGTTTATGGAAATGGGAGATAGGTAGATACAGAGATTCATTTAAATTATAAATACAAATAAAATTACAGATAAGGATGCTTTCTTCTCTTCTTGCCCTCCCAGAATCAGAGAATAGGATGGCATGTGTATAATCAGTGTTGTCCTTTACTGCTCAAAACAGAAGGCTGTGGAAATAATGGTAGATGTCCCTAAACTGTCTGGGAAATCAATCTGAAAATAGGAAGATACAACTCTGCATGGAAAGGATGTTGCCCAGGGACCATTACTTCTTACAAGCATTACAATCTTCATACTCCTCCACAAGGCTCACAGTTCAGGAGTGATTTTTAATCTTGGCTGATTGGAGCCAAGAGGAGCAATTGGAAAACTAATTGAATCAATGTAAATAGTCAGCGCTATATAATTCACCCATAGAAAAAAAGTAAATACAGAATTCCTAAGCCCACTGCTCCTCAAATAACACTATTTTCATTCTCTGTTATCTATGTTATGAGTTGATGATGAGTAATAATTTATCATATATGTGCATGCACACACATATATGTGTATCATGTAGCATGATTTTTTACATGTATGTGTATATAATATATATTTTATATGCATAAGTATATGAAATACAAAATGAATATAGGCAATATAAAAATATTTTACAGTCAGTTTATTAGGCATACAACAATTTGAATGGACACTGACATTGTGTTCAAGAATGGTTATGGAGGATTCTTGCAAACTAATTGCTATTCCTTTAAATAATAGGTTTTTCTTAGGAAGGTTGAAGAGGGAGAAGGGAGACATAAGTGACTTGGGTCAATAGGATGGAAACATTTTACTATTATTGAATCATGCACTGACAAACTGAATGCTGGCAGAATCTTTATACCTATATCACAATTTGTCCCCTTTGATACCATTATATATAAAACTAAAAACACTCAATATATAAATAGAGTGTTATACTGTATATTTTATAACAACTTACTCAGTTGGCAAATAGACTTTATGATTCTTATGTTAAAGATAGAGAAACTGAGAGTCAGTAGGGTGAAACTATTTGGCTTGAGATAACAAAGCTTTAATGATATATATTTTATTACATGGCTGAAGTTATAGGGAACAGCCTTCCTGTATATATATGCATCATGGGGAAATCTGTTAATCATTAAGTCAGTAAAGGATTGGTTAAGTCAGTCAAGACTTAGTCAGAAAGACCTAATTTAGCAAAATTATCGCCGAACTAACAATCAGGAAATCTAGACTCTAGCTCGTCTGTGTTACACATTACCTGCTTAATTGTGATTATATCTTATGACTTCTTTGAAACTTGGCTTCAGTTTTTACCAGGATAATTGTATTTGATTTTGTCATAATCCTTATTATTTAAAAAGGAATTCCAAGATAGTGAGAATGCAAACCTTTACCTCCTAAAGAAATCAATTTAGAAGGATATCTTTCCCCAACCCCTGAAATGAAAATACAGGACCAAAAGGGTGTTATCATCAAGATCTGAAAACTTGAGAACCTGACACAAAGGAATAGTGTTGAATAAGAGACTATTTTGAATGCCATCAATGGCACACTTAAAAGTTGAGTAACATGGTGGTCTGTGTTGGATTCAATAGGATCCAGGACCATTGCACCAAATGCCTAGGGTTGAAAGCTGTAAAAAGTACCACAATAATGTCCTGGGATGTTTGTTCACGTGGCAAGGTTAAGCCCACCTAGTTTCTGCCTGAATCTATCTCCAGCCTTCTAATTAATTCCACGTGCTACTTGACTCCAAGGAGGAGTGGCTGCATGGGCACAGGAGGGCCTAAAGGAGCTATCCCACGTTGAAGGTCAGGAAGGGCAGCGGTGAGGAGATACCCCTTGTCCAAGGTAAGGAGCAGTGGCTGCGCTTTGCTGGAGCAGCCGTGAAGAGATACCCCACGCCCAAGGTAAGAGAAACCCAAGTAAGATGGTAGGTGTGGCAAGAGGGCATCAGAGGGCAGACACACTGAAACCATACTCACAGAAAACTACTCAATCTAATCACACTAGGACCACAGCCTTGTCTAAATCAATGAAACCAAGCCATGCCTGAAGGGCAACCCAAGACGGGCGGGTCATGGTGGAGAGGTCTGACAGAATGTGGTCCACTGGAGAAGGCAATGGCAAACCACTTCAGTATTCTTGCCTTGAGAACCCAATGAACAGTATGAAAAGGCAAAATGATGAGATACTGAAAGAGGAACTCCCCAGGTCAGTAGGTGCCCAATATGCTACTGGAAATCAGTGGAGAAATAACTCCAGAAAGAATGAAGGGATGGAGCCAAAGCAAAAACAATACCCAGCTGTGGATGTGACTGGTGACAGAAGCAAGGTCCAATGCTGTAAAGAGCAATATTGCAGAGGAACCTGGAATGTCAGGTCCATGAATCAAGGCAAATTGGAAGTGGTCAAACAAGA
This sequence comes from Budorcas taxicolor, assembly GCF_023091745.1. Taxonomy (NCBI): domain Eukaryota; kingdom Metazoa; phylum Chordata; class Mammalia; order Artiodactyla; family Bovidae; genus Budorcas; species Budorcas taxicolor. The sequence continues at coordinate 4,700,466 of NC_068934.1, read as the reverse complement.
GATGGCAAGAGTGAACGTCAACATTCTAGGAATCAGAGAACTAAAATGGACTGGAATGGGTGAATTTAACTCAGATGACCATTATATCTACTACTGCGGGCAGGAATCCCTCAGAAGAAATGGAGTAGCCATCATGGTCAACAAAAGACTCTGAAATGCAGTACTTGGATGCAATCTCAAAAACGACAGAATGATCTCTGTTCATCTCCAAGGCAAACTATTCAATATCACAGTTATCCAAGTATATGCCCCAACCAGTAACACTGAAGAAGCTGAAGTTGAATGCTTCCATGAAGACCTATAAGACCTTTTAGAACTAACACCTAAAAAAGATGTCCTTTTCATTATAGGGGACTGGAATGCAAAAGTAGGAAGTCAAGGAACACCTGGAGTAACAGACAAATTTGGCTTTGGAATGCATAATGAAACAAGGCAAAGACTAATAGAGTTTTGCCAAGATAATGCACTGGTCATAGCAAACACCCTCTTCCAACAGCACAAGAGAAGACTCTACACATGGACATCACCAGATGGTCAACACCAAAATCAGATTGATTATATTCTTTGAAGCCAAAGATGGAGAAGCTCTATACAGTCAACAAAAACAAGACCAAGAGTTGATTGTGGCTCAGACCATGAACTCCTTATTACCAAATTCAGACTTAGATTGAAGAAAGTAGGGAAAACCACTAGACCATTCAGGTATGACCTAAATCAAATCCCTTATGATTATACACTGGAAGTGAGAGATAGATTTAAGGGCCTAGATCTGATAGATAGAATGCCAGATGAACTATGGAATGATTGTGACATTGTACAGGAGACAGGAATCAAGACCATCCCCATGGAAAAAAAAAATCCAAAAACAAAATGACTGTCTGGGGAGGCCTTACAAATAGCTGTGAAAAGAAGAGAGGCAAAAAGTAAAGGAGAAAAGGAAAGATATAAGCATCTAAGGAAGCCTTCTTCAGTGATCAATGCAAAGAAATAGAGGAAAACAACAGAACGGGAAAGACTAGAGATCTCTTCAAGAAAATTAGAGATACCAAGGGAACATTTCATGCAAAGATGGGCTCGATAAAGGACAGAAATGGTATGCACCTAACAGAAGCAGAAGATATTAAGAAGAGGTGGCAAGAATACACAGAAGAACTGTACAAAAAAGATCTTTACAACTCAGATAATCATGATGGTGTGATCACTCATCTAGAGCCAGGCATCCTGGAATGTGAATTCAAGTGGGCCTTAGAAAGCATCATCATGAACAAAGCTAGTGGAGATATGGAATTCCAGTTGAGCTGTTTCAAATCCTGAAAGATGATGTTGTGAAAGTGCTGCACTCAATATGCCAGAAAATTTGGAAAACTCAGCAGTGGTCACAGGACTGGAAAAGGTCAATTTTCATTCCAATCCCAAAGAGAAGCAATGCCAAAGAATGCTCAAACTACTGCACAATTGCACTCATCTCACATGCTAGTAAAGTAATGCTCAAAATTCTCCAAGCCAGGTTTCAGCAATATGTGAACCGTGAACTTCCTGATGTTCAAGCTGGTTTTAGAAAAGGCAGTAGAACCAGAGATCAAATTGCCTACATCTGCTGGATCATGGAAAAATCAAGGAAGTTCCAGAAAAACATCTATTTCTGCTTTCTTTACTATGCCAAAGCCTTTGACTGTGTGGATCACAATAAACTGTGGAAAAGTCTGAGAGAGATGGGAATCCCAGACCACCTGACCTGCCTCTTGAGAAATCTGTATGCAGGTCAGGAAGCAACAGTTAGAACTGGACATGGAACAACAGACTGGTTCCAAATAGGAAAACAAGTACGTCAAGGGTGTATATTGTCACTCTGCTTATTTAACTTATATGCAGAGTACATCATGAGAAACTATGGGCTGGAGGTAACACAAGCTGGAATCAAGATTGCCAGGAGAAATATCAATAACCTCAGAAATGCAGATGACACCACCCTTATGGCAGAAAGTGAAGAGGAACTCAAAAGCCTCTTGATGAAAGTGAAAGTGGAGAGTGAAAAAGTTGGCTTATAGCTCAACATTGAAAAAACAAAGATCATAGCATCCGGTCCCATCACTTCATGGGAAATAGATGGGGAAACAGTGGAAACAGTGTCAGAGTTTATATCTGGGGGCTCCAAAATCACTTCAGATGGTGGCTGCAGCCATGAAATTAAAAGACGCTTACTCCTTGGAAGAAACGTTATGACCAACCTAGATAGCATATTTAAAAACAGAGACATTACTTTGCCAACTAAGGTCCGTCTAATCAAGGCTATGGTTTTTGCAGTGGTCATGTGTGGATGTGAGAGTTGGACTGTGAAGAAGGCTGGGCGCTGAGGAATTGATGCTTTTGAACTGTGGTGTTGGAGAAGACTCTTGAGAGTCGCTTGGACTGCAAGGAGATCCGACCAATCCATTCTGAAGGAGATCAGCCTTGACATTTCTTTGGAAGGAATTATGCTAAAGCTGAACCTCCAGTACTTTGGCCCCCTCATGGGAAGAGTTGACTCATTGGTAAAGACTCTGAAGCTGGGAGGGAATGGGGGCAGGAGGAGAAGGGAATGACAGAGGATGAGATGGCTGGATGGCATCAGTGACTCAATGGACATGAATCTGAGTGAACTCCGGGTGTTGGTGATGGACAGGGAGGCCTGGTGTGCTGTGACTCATGGGGTCACAAAGAGTCGGACACGACTGAGCGACTGAATTGAACTTGACACCATTTCACAGAACTATTTTTTGTTAAGTTATAGAGAAATCTGTGCACTGTGAGCAATTAACAAGGGATTAATTTCCAAAATATACTAACAGCTCATGCAGCTCAATATCAGAAAACTAAAGAAATACCAAACAAAAAATTAGCAGATGTTCTAAACTTGTATTTCTCCAAAGACGTATAGGCGGTCAAAAAGCATACAAAAAGACTCTCAATATCACTATTTACTGGAGAAATCCATAGCAAAATTCAATGAGGTATCACCTCACTCCAATCAGAATGGCCATGATCAAAATATCAACAAGCAATAAATTCTGGAGAGGATATGGAGAAAAGGGAACACTCCTGCACTGTTGGTGGGAATGCAATTTTGTAAGGTCACTATGGAGAACAGTATGGATATTCCTACAAAAGCTAAAAATAGAATTAGCACATGATTCAGAAATCCCTCTCTAGATCATATATCCAGAGAAAAACATAATTCACAAGTATGCATACACCCAGATGTTAATTTTGACATTATTTACAATAGCTGGGACATGGTAGCAACCTAAATGTCCATTGACAGAGGAATGGATAAAGATGTGGTACTTGTATGCTTCTCAGCTGTCTCAGTGGTAAAGAATCTGCCTGCCAATGCAGGAGATGCAAGAGATGTGGATTTGACCCCTGGATTGGGAAGACCCCCTGGAATAGGAAATAGCAACCCATTCCAGTTCCCTTGCCTCGAAAATTCCATGGAAAGAGGAGTCTGTCGAGCTGTAGCACATGCAGTCTGAAAGAGTCAGACATGACTGAGAGAGTGAGCGCTGTTATGTGCATACAATGAAATATTACTCAGCCATAAAAGGAAGGGACTTCCCCAGTGGCTCAGTGGTAAACAATGCACCTGGAATGCAAGAGATGCAGGAAGCAGTTTGTTTCCTGAGTTGGAAAGACCACTTGGAGGAGGAAATGGCAAGTTGCTCCAGTATTCTTTCTGGGAAAATCCCACGGACAGTGGAGCCTGGCAGGCTACAGTGCATGGGGTCACAAAGAATCAGATATGACTGAGTGACAGAGACTGCATGCACATGCTGAAATTAATGATATGCATGCACCTAGAATTTTTTCAGGTGTTAGCATCAGAGCTTGAGATATTGGGTGGCTTTCAATTATTTATTTCATTTGGTTGCCTGAAGTTTCCTCAGTGTTATTCCACACTGAATAAATTTGAATCCAATTGTCTCTTCATAAAAGTTATAGTAAGGAACTAATTCAACATATATTTATTAAGTGTCTTCTGTATCTAGCACTCTTAGATGCTGGCTAAATTTCAGTGAATAAAACAATCATCTCTGCCCTCATGGAGCTTAGAATTATATGGATAGGGACAAACAACAAAGAGACTTAAAATTTTTTAGTAGTGATAAGTTCCATGAAAATGAAAATGTTAGTCACTCAGTCGTGTCCAATTCTCTGTGACCCCATGGAGTATAGCCACCAGGTTCCTCTGTCCATGGATTCTCCAGGCAAGAATACTGGAGTGGGTTACCATTTCCTTCTCCAAGGGATCTGCCCAACTCAGGGACTGAACCCAGATCTCCTGCATTACAGACAGACTCTTTACCAACTAAGCCACCAGGGTCTACAGTAAAAAGTAAAAACTGGTTAGAGAATTAGGGAGTTCAGGTTAAAGGATTAACTTTATCCCATTATACCTTTGAAAAAGTAACCCAGAAGTCCCTAAAGTTCTCCCTCCCTATTGAAATAATAAAAATCAATGCATTTTGATGCTATTATATTATTGAAATTACAAAACCAATGCCATTTCTTTAAGAGGATCACAGAAATTATTGTCACCAAGCATATCTGAAAGATTCAGAAATATGGATATTTGATTATGATCAGAGCAAGAGGTCAGTGATCATGGATGATGGTAGGCAGTTATTTAAACTTAATCAAATGGTATTTACAAGTATGGTTGCTATTCCAGACATGGACTTTTTCTGGAAAAAAAAGAATCACATGATCTCTGACACGTGGGCCATTTTTTTTTTTTTTTCTCTATAAGAACAAAGAACATCTTAACAGGTTCAGGTGACAGAGTACACAGTCGTTTTCTGATCCTTTGCTACAGTTTTATTGACAGAGATATTTACCACTTCACCATTCAGGGACCATCATTGTGTAGAATGACATTGATTTATGATGCACGGACATGAGTTTGAGCAAACTCCAAGAGACGGTGAAGGACGGGGAAGTCTGGTGTGCTACAGTTCATGGGGTAACAAACACGACTGAGTGACTAGACAACAGCAACAACTAGAAAGCAGAGAGTAGAAAGTTAAAGGCTTGGGTAAAACGGATACACCTGGAAGGTAAGAATGAGTTACGTATGTACTATATATAAGAAGTTGTCAGAGTGTGTTTTCTGGATGTACAATGGCACGTAGAATGAGGTAGAAGTTGGTGGTGGTTCGGCTAGATCCTAATTAGCTTCAGGTGGCTTCATCTTCGGCTTATGTGTGGGTGGGCTGCCAATAGCTTGCCAGTGTACCTTACTCTTCAGAATTTGCTCTCATTATTTGGAAATCTTCTTAGCACAGCCTGTCACTGAGGCAGTTGAGAACTGCCCTGAGGTTGCGCCGACCCTGGGCCAGCCTACAGCCCATGACCGATTGATATGGAGGCATGAAATTCAGCCCCATTGCCTTGTTGTGACACAGCACTCCACTGTCATTTATGTCCAATCCAAAGCCACACCCGAAGTGAAGTCACTCCTTTCCTGATTTTGCTTTCCTTACACCTTCAATAAATCATCTACACAGGAATCCCTACCTATCTCAGGCTCACTTACAGGAAATCAGATCTTAGAAAGTCATATGGGGATACAGCCTACAAAGCAAATAGCAATTGTCCAATCTTCAACTGAAATTTATGTTGACAGTACCCAATTTGCTAGTCTGTGACTGCTAAGAAATATACTTCAGAAAAACTTTCTTCCACATAGATTAAAATATTTTTAGTTAAATCTTTTAAAACTATATAACATCAATACATGATTAAAAACACTTTTACATATATTACTCCAATTGACCCTTACAATAACTCTGAAACACTGAAGTGGCAAATACTAGGAACAATATTTATTGATGATAAAATTAAGAAATTAAGGTTTTAAAAGATTGGGTGTCTTGTCTAAGATTACATCTAAGGTCAGTGTCAGACTCATAGGTAGATTATAGGTTTTTATTTCCTAAGCAAAGTATTCATCATTCTATATCTAGCTGTCTTCCAGATTATCATTTACTGTATAAAATCTAATTAAGCAGAAAGCTTTGGTAAACACACATTCATACACACATGTACCTTCTTGCAGTAGATCTGTGATCTGCTTATTCACAAACACAGTCAAGTAAAGATGTCACAACTACGTAGTTTATAGCACAACTATGTATACATTTATAAGACTACTGCCAACACAATTCATTTCCTGAACGAATAACTGGAATCATTTTCATGTCTCTGAAGTTATCCTTAAAATGTATGTCTACCTTGAAAAGTCTATCTTGCCAAAGCTTCTCTATTAGGAGTGAAAATACATGTATTCCAATCTTCATGCTGATACTTTAATAAAAATACAGATAAATTCAAGTTTTCACAGATGGTTATGTAATTTGCCAAGATTGAAAAGAGTGGCCTGATCTATCCTCCACTGATTTATCTTGTATTTCCGGGTTTCTTAAGCTTAAATCCTAAATTTTGAATTAATGGAAATGAAAAGCCTTCTTCCTTCAATGACGATTCTAAAGTAGAAAGAAGGAAAGGCATGCAATTGTTGGGGGCTTTCAATGCTCAATAAACTGTTTAAGATATTTCATTTATGATAAAAATGTGTTTTTCTCCCAACTAGTGAGCCAATAATTGATTTTCCTTTTTAAAGTCTAAACGAAGTCCCTGTGGCAAAATATTTTCTAAAGAAAATAATATATCTACTCAACTTTCTTAGAGAATATGGGTGATATAGAGTATATTGCATTTCATCTTTTCGGGCTCACATGAAATTAGCAAACACATGAAGGAACCAGATGCAAGGATGTTGAGGACTACTTTTTGGACAATGAGGTTTTTCTATCACAGAGGCCACATATCCTCTTCTGCCTGGACCATCACTTACAAGTTTAACAATGCTTTCCATAGGGCAACGTCAAGCAGTTATTGAAATGGCTGTCAACTTCACCTAGCTATACTTGCCTTGTAGGGGTGACAGACCACATCAAATAAATGGAAGTTTGCATTTATTTATAAAGATCTGGGCCGACATCAATATTTTCAGTAACTTGTGTGAGTTGGACTTTTTGCCTCAGGTGAATGGATGTTGAATCTATTCTAATATAAATAAGACACAAATCTCAATGTTCTCTTCAGAAATGTTGAGATACTGAATACAGGGCCAATGACAGCCACAACTGTATCTGATGAAAGAAAGATATCTTACTAGAGTATTTCTTGGTTGTTGTTTGTTGTTTAGTCATTAAATTGTGTCAACTCTTTTGTGATCCCACGGACTGTAGCTCACCAAGTGGGATTCTCCAGGCAAGAATACTGGAATGGGGTTGCCATTCCCTTCTCCAGTGTTTCTAGATTACAAGTTGCCAAACAATTCTATTAGTTAAAAGCAAAAGACAAAATTTGCAAGCAAGGGAGAGATTTTAGATTTGTGCATGGTTAGAAAAGTACCTAAAACTATCAAATGTATCTCATCTGTTTGTTATCAATTGTTCAGTCATTTAGGGAGGTTGAATGAAAGGCATAATCTTAAATCAAAGTACTTTAGCAACCGTAATATTATTTCCACTACCTAGTGCATATTTTAAAGGCTGAAAGCAAACATTATTTGTGGATAAAATACTGATATTTTTAGTAACCAATTAGGAATGGAAATCAAATGTTTCCAAAGAGGTCAAGCATGTTCTTGTACCTCATTTAAAGGTATAATTTTGCTCCAATTCAACTTCCCCAGTTCAAAAAGGAGGCTGAGATGAGACTCAAATTTAACACAGGAGTTTATACTGGCTCTTCTGGGATTAACAGAGGCCCCACTGTCCTCCTTACTTAAAATGTCTCTAACTTTTGGTGAGCGGTGACAGATCAAACCAGTCAGTTCTAAAGGGAATCAACACTGAATACTCACTGGAAGGACTGATGCTGAAGCTCCAATACTTTGGCCTCCTGATGTGAAGAGCCAGCTCATCAGAAAAGCCTCTGATGCTGGGAAAGATTGAAGGCAGGAGGAGAAGGGGATGACAGAGGATGAAATGGTTGGATAAAATTACTGACTGAAACAGACATGAGTTTGAGCAAGATCCAGGAGATGATGAAGGATAGGGAAGGCCAGCATGCTGCATGCAGTCCATGGGATCACAGAGAGTTGGACACAACTTAGTGACTGAACACAACAATGGAAAAAGTTCAGCTCACTATTTGCAGAGAAGCACTTGATATGGAAGTAAAGAGACAGATGACCAAGACTATGGAGAGAAGATTATGGAAACATTAGTTGACTTCAGGACAAATGTTTCTTCCTCTTAGAGGATAGGAGTGGCCTAGGAACTGCAAGTGAACAGGGAGTTCTTATTTGGCTAGAAGTACCACCTCTGTTCTCAATCACACTACTCTGGGTCAAACAAGACATAACTGCCCCACCAGCAACCTCCCTGTGCTTAACCCAAGAATATAGTCCAGGCTGCTGCCAAGACCACATGTGTTGGCGATTTCTCAACAAACTCCTTGGAGGCCTACAAATCTTTTCATTTTTCCAACCTATATTACATTCCCATAAAACCAACCTGAAACTGAGAGGAAAGACAAAATAAAACTCACCTACACCTGGAATTTCTGTTGAATCCCAGTGTGTCAATATATTTGCATTCTAAAGTTCTAACATAGGAAGGCCTATTGTTTTAAGATGGAGTCAGAGAAAAATATTTCGTTAACTTGTACCTCAATTTAGTAGATTAAAATTAGAAATAATTTTTTCAGCAGATGAAAAGTTTACCCAAAATATGTTTATGTCTCAATTCTAAATAATTATATTTTGCTTAGGCTTTAGGCTCCCTTAGTGGCTCAGTGGTAAAGAATCTGTCTGCAATGCAGGAGACTGGGGTTTGATCCCTGGGTTGGGAAGATACCTTGGAGAGGGAAAGGCAATCCACTCTACAGACAATAGGGTCACAAAGAGTTGGAGATGACTGAGCACCTGAACAACAGCAACCAGTATTTTTGCCTGGAGAATTCCATGGACAGAGGAGCCTGGCAGTTATAGTCCATGGGGTTGCAAAGAGTCTGACACGACTGAGTGACTAACACACACATGTACACATAAGGATTTAATGGCAAGGATCCATTTTCAATTCTAAATTGAATTGTATAACTAAATTTCTCTATATGTGTGCTTAGTGTGTGATTTTTTAAAAGATATCTGTCTGTTAGATTTACCTGCTAATAATTTATTTTTGGAGTATAGCATGCTTATATTATTATAAGTTGAGTTCTTAAAATATTTTTATGCTTATAAGCTTTATAATTAAAATTTATTGTGCTTCAGATTCACTGATTTTAGTAAACTATGGATATTATTTTAAGTGAAGTCATGACATATATGGTATTTTCAGGAATATAACAAATAAAAGCTAAGATAACAATGTCACCCTGCGCTATAATATTACAAACTCTTGTCTTCTTTTTTAAGTGTAGGATAATGTGACGTGAAAGTCGCTCAGTCATGTCTGACTCTTTGCAGCCCCATGGGCTACAGGCCACAGAATTCTCCAGGCCAGAATACTGGAAAGGGTAGCCTTTACCTTCTCCAGGGGATCTTCCCAACCCAGGGATAGAACCAGGTCTCCCACTTTGTAGCCAGATTCTTTACCAGTTGAGCCACCAGGGAAGCCCCAAGATGGTGTGGTGGGGTGTTAAGAATGACTTCAATAGATCTAAGTTTGTATCTCATCACTTACAAGCAACATAGCAACTGACCTCTTTATGCTTCAGTTTTTGCATCTGTAAATGAGTATGATAGAACCCATCTTCACCCCTCTGAAAGGTTAAAGCAAGAAACAGTATTTGAAAATGTTGGCAGAGTATATAAACAATGTCCAATAAAAGGTAGCTATTTTTATTAAATTTAGTAACATTTGAGGACTCAGAAATTGAATTGAAGAAGAAAGTAAATAATTACTGAGAGCATACTAGTAGACACTTCACATGTTACTTAAATTAATCCCCACAGCAAATCCATGAAATAGAATTACTAACACTGTGTTATAAATAAGAAAACCAAGACCAAAAAGATTAAATAACTTATCCACTAAGTGTGCTTGATTTAAAAACATGTTTTTTTCCCCACAATTATACCATGTTGAGCTGCACCTGTACACCATCCAACTTGGTGCATAGCACTTAGAAAGTTTGATATTTAACATTGTAAGTCATGTGTCGACTTGTCCATTGTGGAGAACATCTGGATTGTATCAGTTGCCTAGTAATCATTCCCTTTACGAATAAAATCTTTATTTTCTTTTGAGAGAGTCTTCTGTCTTATTAGTGATAGAAATATGATTCCAGAATCAATTTCTTGATATGGAGGAAAAGGAGACAAATCCTTCTCTCCCAGGCCCTCTAGCCAGCGGGCAGGCACATGGTCTAAACTCTGACCATTCTGAGACTTTGAGTCTTTAGCTGAGGTCCGTGTTCAGATTTCAAGTTTCTTAATCCCCTCAGAGGCAATGGCTCTGAAGCAGCTGTTGATCTCCCTGCTTTCTATTGTTGTCACTGCAGAGTTCTTCTTCAGCCCCAGCCCTCTGTTGATTCTGCGTTCATCCTTTCACAGCCGACAGATTCTCTCGTGCATTTAGTAAGTCGTGTCAGACTTTTTGCAACCCCATGGGTTGTAGCCCGCCAGGCTCCTCTGCCTATGGAATTCCCCAGGCAAGAATAGTGGAGCGGGCTGCCATTCCCTTCTCCAGGGGATCTCTCTGATCTAGGGGTTGAACCCAGGTCTCGCCCACTGCAGGCAGATTGTTTACCATTTGAGCCACCAGGGAAGTCCCTACAGGTTCTCCTAGCCAATCTCTTTATCTTGCTTGTGGTGCAGATTCTTAATTAATGTGCATATACTTCTCACGCTTGTCTGTTTCTATTTCTATAACTAGAGTACCAGTACAGGACAATGTTTTAGAACATAAAATTTGCAGCCAACCTCCATGGGTTCAAATGCCACCTCTGCTGATTACTCATGTCTTCATTTGTGTCCACCTCAGAGGGCTACTAACATTAAAGCAATTATTTGTAAGGTTCTTAAAGCAGCATCTGGTACATTTTACTCTTTATGTCTGTGTTTCATATCACAGTTCACTTGGGTTCCTATTGTGAAAGAATCAACATTTAACACTGAAATTTTGAATCCTAGGAAGCATTTTTATAATTCTTCTATCCTCCATTTGTTTATTCCAAAAATTCAGACCCTTCCAAGATGGAGAAAGGACAAGTGCAGGCTAAACCCCCATCTTGCTGAACGATTTATAGAAGGGCAGGGTACCGATGTCACAAATGTGACACTGACATGACTTCTCAGCCTTAGTGGCTCGTCTGAGCTGGTCCCATCTCCCACTTACACAGCTGGAATGACATGAGTCTGGCACTTCTCCCCACTCCATCAGAGCAGCGTGCACTGTGCTGGGTTTATCTGGCAGTCGTTGCAGGAGCCCGTATTTCACGAACTAGCAGGTCTGCGGTCTGTAACTCCTGCTTTGTTGAACCTCTAGCAGACCATTCCCTTCACAGGCACTGTGTCGGCACACTCAGTGGAGGGCACCGCGGTGAACAGATCAAGTGTGGACCTTGCTCTCTGCCCTGCCTGTCAGGAGAAAGAACAGGATGACTTTACCGTGACCTTGTTGGGTTTTAAGGTTCCCATACAGAGAGTTAGTACCACATTTTGACTTTAGCCTCAGACCATATATGCTGTGCCCCATGGGATGAGCGTTGCTATGTGTCGGGGCAGCAGGCATCAATTGCAAGAACTGCGGAGCCTGAATCCCATTTTCTTCCTTGTCTGTTGTTTTAAATCAGCTTCTATCCACCAACTGCTCATTGTAAACAGTGATTTCCCTTTTTGTTCATTCTTCTACTTACCCATGTGTACAGTTTTAATTAGCTTTCCTTTGGGTCAGACTTTCCCTTCACTCTGTTGCTGCTCTATTGTATATTGCCACGAGTGTTCTGTTCAGGGGAGCTTTGTAGTCTAAAACATATAACATATAGTATTAGGAAGGTAGCATGTTCTAGTCTCACTTTTCCAGGCATCAAGATTTTTTTTGTTAATAAGGCTCTTCTTTAAGACTTTTGAAACCTGTTTCTAGGGTTATTAAGTTAGATATTAAATGCCTGTTAACAGACAGACAGTAAAGGAAATGTAACTGAGAGAGTTACATTTCTTTATTCAACCCAGTTGAGTGAAGTTACCAGTGAAAGCATCCACTTAAAGTGCAGGGCACACAAAATCATTTAAATGAGTATTTCTTGAAAGAAACAGTGACTAAACTTGCTTCTTCCTCTCAGAAGCACATCAGAATGTGAAATATTCAAAGAAGTCGTTAAGCCATTCCTGTGTTTGTTCTTCTGATTGTATACTTAAACTATGTTATCATTACCACTAGAAATAGATACAAGATGAGATGCTAATTGCATGAAAATAACTATTGAGTTTGAACAAAGCAAACAGTAGACATTTACAGTATATATTAATAGGTTGCTGCCTTCATGCTGAAATAAGGCAAGGGAAATTGCAAGGTGAAGTATTATTCAGCTTCAAGGAAGTCATTTATCATTTTTAGTTAAGAACTTAGATTGTCAAACTCGATAAATGAAATAGTCCATTGATACAACTACAATTGCTGATGCATAGCTTCAATATATAATGCCTAATTAGATGTACTCAATTAAATTACTATGTAAACTGTTTGTGTTTCATAGAATGCACGTGGAATTTTTGAAGCTGCTCAAGATTGTTTCAGATTACTCATGGGCTTTTTGCTGCAACCTAAATTTCCAAAGGAAAATTGTTAAACACTGAGGACTTCAAAAATGAACTTTGCCCCGTGGAAGACAGTATTAGGCATTCTATAAATCTTACAGTGATATTGCATCTAAGAACTTTCCAGGAGATAACAAAGATGGTATACCTTGGGATGCAACATTTATTCCTTTTCAAGCAGTGACCTTTACAGTGCATTTTCAGCATGACCAGTGCCTTTTAAAACTGCCCAGTGTCACATATAAATCCTTTTCTCTGCATTGTATTCTGAACAAGGAGATGGCAGGAATATTCAGCATTAATTCATAAACATGGACCTTGTGGTTTAAATTCTAATGGAGTAAATTAGTGGTGATTATGAGTGTTCTTATTTTATAAGTCTCTTTTTGTATGAATTTGATGGATTTCCCCTGTACAAATTCAAGTGTCATACATAAGACTGGTTTATCTTTCAACAACCTGGCTTATATCTTAAATACTACCCTTTTTATAATGATTTCCACTCACAAACTCCAGAGAAACTGTTCTGAAATCTGAGTAGGTGACTTAAAGGGGGGAAAAAAAACTGAAGAGAGTAAAAGAAAAATCTATGCAATTTTTTTCTCATTCACTGTATAACATGAATTCAATTTCATATCTTTAAGGCAATTCATGTGAGGCATGGGTACACTCAGGATAAAAAGTTCTATTTGTGAACCTGATGTGGCTTAGTGATTGTCCACACTTGTAAACAAAAATATCAAAAAAAGCTAACAGAAACTTTATTACTACTCACGTACAGATCATTTTATGCCTAATGAAAATAAGGTCAAAGGTCAAACCCCAGGCATATCACAAGTCAAATTCTAAGTGAAATTGTTTATCTGGTGACATATGATCCAAATAACAGTTGAAATTCAATTGTTTATGAGGCTTTCAGGGCCAAAGGATCATTTAGATTACATAAATTAAATGCAAGACATTTGATTTCACACCTAAATCAGTCATCATTCATAAAATATCTTCCTGATCAAAATATATTATGAACTTTTTATTAATATTGCTTACATATAGTATGGAATTTGTAAAATGCAATTATAATATTAAATCATATGATTAATTTGGTATATTGTGAGGAGCAAGATAGATTAATATATAAAAATAAATATGACATTTTTCTATACAGAGCACTAAGTATACAAGCAAGATGGTGAAGCAAAAAATGTCAAAATATCTAAATTCAAATCTTTATTGTTGTTGTTGTTGTTTAGTCACTCAGTCCTGTCCGACTCTCTTGGACACCATAGACTACGGTTCGCCAGGCTCCTCTGTCTATGGGATTTCCCAGGCAAGAATACTGGAGTGGGTTGCCATGCCCTCCTCCAGGGCCTCTTTCCCACCCAGGGATTGAACCCATGTCTTTTACATCTCCTCCACTGGCAGGCAGATTCTTTACCACTCTGCCATCTGGGAAGCCCTAAACTGAAATCTAGCTGATACTTATTAGCTTCATTTACTCTGAGCCCTAGGTCCATATTTTTAAAATAAGAAGCATAATATTTCCAATCACAGTGTTGTTAGGAGTATATAAGACAGTATATGTGAAAGTAGAATGCTTATAGAAGATTCTCAAATTTTTAATTTACTTGAATTTCTTTGGGATTATCCCTGTCATATGAAGTCCAAGTGTTCAGTTTCCATAAGGTAAGATATCCTCAGCTTTTAATATTAGAAATCAGAAAACTCCTTGTTTGTTATGTCAACCAAATGAGGTCCAAATAAACTAGTTAATTCTCTTAGATTAAAGAAGGAATGCAAAAGAATCTGTTGCAGGAAGGAACATGTTAAAGCACCTGTGATTCACTAAATTCTAGCTCCAGCTAAATAAAATTCTAAGGTAGTCTTTTATCTGCAAAATGTTTTGTTGTTTACAGATCTCAAACTAAGGCAAATAATGATCTCTGCAAAGTGGAACTCAAAAAGATCATCACAAGAAAGTACGCTGAGTAAAGGTAATTTTGATAAGATTACAAGAAAAATCAATGAAGTCTAGTCAAGTCTACCTCCTGTGGTAATGCTATAGTTATCATACTTAATCATTTTAATATTTTTTATTGACTTATCAGACTGTGTCTGTTCTTTACTACATTTCTGGCAGACAGTCCACATTTTTTCAGACCATCAATAATTATTCTAAAGTTTTTAAATATGAAGAGTTCTTGCTTTGTGCTATGTTAACTGAGGCCCTAAACTAAATGATAAAGAAAAATTCCCCTTAATTCATGCCTCAAGATCAAAATCCAATGAGAAAAAATCTCTTTCACTGTCATAAAAGTACAACCTCAGTCTTTTATCTCAAGTGAGACGAAGGAGGTATCTCCCCAAAAGCACCATGTTCTGTGCCCAGGCCAAACCTGAGGACCACAAGTCATTTATATGTACCTTACGGAGCAGGAAGAAGCAGCACAGTCAGTCTAAATGAGAAGTCAGCAATGAACAACAGTTCCATAGATGGCAGGAGGCCTGGTTTAGTTGCTGATGAGTTTTATAGAATCCAGCTATACTGTCACTTCTATATGACATTTTCATTATCAACAGAATTTTAGGCAACATGGAGAGGCATAAAACAATCCTTGTTTGTAAGGAGTCATGATCTATGTTGATAGTAAACATCTTTAGTAAAGCCACAATTAAAAACAATAAAGAAAATGGAAAGAGCAATTTTAAAATTTAATAATATATTATGAAGTCATTTGTACATTTAACATATATTTGAATGCCTACACTTTTCTAGCAGTAAGTACAATTTAAAAGCTAGCAGAGTGTTTAGCTATAAAAATATATTTTTGATATAGATATTGGAAGTAATCTCTGTGCTGTATTTAGATGTAAGAATTATATCTAAATAGCATCTCTGAACTTAAAAAATGTAAAAAGAATTTGCTAAGTATTCTATAAACAAATTCAAGGAGATTTATGAATGAAAGATAGTGGTAACTTATACCAGCTTCAGTGTATTGGGTAATTATGCTAATAGATAATATTTATTGAGTACTCACTGTGTCTCAGGCATTGGCATAGTCAGTTTTATATGAATTAATTTATTTAACTTACATAATAATATTTCAAAATAGATGCTATTTACACCATTTTAACCAGTGACGAAATGGATATAAATATGTGAAACAACTTTGTTAGGTTAAACAGCTCATAAATAGCAAAGCTGTGGCTAGAATTCAGAGAATAGGGCATCAGAGCTGAGTCATAGCCACTAGGTATACTGATTTCCTCTCAAATAAATAGAAGTTTTAAGGTAAGTTTCTTATTTATTGAATTCAATATACTTTTTAAACTGTAAGAGGAAAATACTGCTTCATTTAGCTTATTGTCTATCCTGCTTTGATGATCAACTCAGTCCATACTCTCTTCCATGTTCCCACAGCAGTAACGACAGCACACACCTTAAATGAGATGTGGCATATAGAACTAAAGCTTGCATTTGTTCAGATCATTTGTCTTCATAAGACACTATTACAGTAAAAGTGGAGGAAATTGAGAGAGGTGTGCAGCTGCTGGAAAGTGTACAGAGAGGGCAGGGAATGAAAATCACAGAGAAAAGGAGACAAAAGCATCTGAACTGTGAAATGGCCTGAGCATTGTTAGCACCTTGAAAAAGGTAGCAACAAGAACTGTATCTACCCTCTTTGCTTTTTAATCAATAATTATACTCTATGAAAGTTTATGTAAATTATTAACTTATACACATATATATACATTTACACACACATATAAGAATAGGCAGAGAGAACTAGTTTTTCTTTTTACCTTTTTAAAGTAGCAACATATTTTCTTTAATGCCATATCATTTATTAATATTATAGCCTAACATGCATGCTGGAAGAAAATGAATAGCTGTTACCCACCTATAATTTGCTTAGAAGATATTTTTAGCTGTTATCTTAAGAGTTTGAATGTACAGTTAATGGCATCTGAACTAGCAGCGATTTGCAGTATGTACAGATGAATGGACATATGTGTGTGGAGGATGAATCATAGTTCGTGATAACACCTGAACCACATTTTTACGGAAGCATTAAAAAAAAGGAAACAGTCATACTGCAATAGCTCATTTGGTAAAGAATCTGCCTGCCATGCGGGAGACCTGGGTTCGATTCCTGGGTTGGGAAGATCTCCTGGAGGAGGAAATGGCAAGCCACTCCAGTATTCTTGCCTGGAAAATCCCATGGACAGAGGAGCCTGGCGGGCTACAGTCCATGGGGTCACAAGAGTCAGACACGACTTAGCGACCAAACCACCAAACCATAGGCGTGTGTGAGATACTAAGCAATAGGAAATGAGAGTGCTTGCTTTCTTGACTGAGGAACCAGAAACAAGGGCTAAGAAGTTCCAACTCTGGCATGATAGCACGTGGAGTTCCACTGACCCACTCTCAGTGGTTTTACAGCAAGTAAGGAAATATTTATTCAAGATATTATACTAAAACTTGCT
Organism: Budorcas taxicolor; assembly: GCF_023091745.1. NCBI lineage: Eukaryota > Metazoa > Chordata > Mammalia > Artiodactyla > Bovidae > Budorcas > Budorcas taxicolor. The sequence continues at coordinate 4,683,167 of NC_068934.1, read as the reverse complement.
AGGAACTACCAGAATTAATGCATTTGAATCAAGACCCATACCTTCCTCCTCCTTTCCAGCTGTGCTTAGTCTCTCAGGCATATTCTACTCTTTGTGAACCTATGAAATGTAACTCACCAGGCTCCTCTGTCCATGGAGTTCTCCAGGCAAGAATACTGGAGTGGGTTGGCATACCTTTCTCCAGGGGATCATCCCAACCCAGGGGCTGCCGGGAGCCAGTGTGAGGAATCCCGCCCGTGACAAGGTCATGAGGAAGGAAGCTGACATACGCAAGGCGTGCTCAGACTTCAGGGACCCCTCTGGAAATTCCTAAGCACGTACCCCAACAAAAATCTGCTGGTTTTTGTGCTCTGCTTTTCCACTCTTCTGACATTTTCTGGAAAAAGTCAATTCAGGGCTTTAGTCTTCTGCATTTGAAAGAGTGTTTCAATCCAAAAACCCCTCTGATGGCTTTCTAGCCTGCCTGCAGGACTCATACAGCTGCGCCTGTGATTGTGGCCTCCTGACCACAGGAGGCACAGGAAGCTTAAAACATCCTAGGAATGTAGGAGCTTCCGAAGAGTCAAAATCTTTAGAACAGGACTGGTTAAAGGTTTCATTTGTTGAGCCAATGCTTGCTGCCAAATTTTCATATCCTTTGTTTTTAGATATAATTGGTATATAGAAAAACAAGTAGTAGACCTGGTATTAGCAACATTAGATCTTTGAGTTAAGTACCTTCTTTGTTATAACCCACTGTGCCTTTGTTCTATAGAGATGTAACTTTAGCGCTTTTAAGGAGATGCAGATTAAAGAAAAACACTTCAGGGGAAACAAAATTAACATTCATTAAGGAAGAGAGCCAAAAAGTGTTAACAAGCCTCTTGGCCAGAAGATAATGTAAATCACCTGAGACCTTTTGTATACAAAATGATGTATAGAAAGAGTCTGGGCTGCAAACGCTACATAATTTTGTGTTACCCATTGATCTCCATGTTTTATCAAAAGTATAAAAGGCCTTCTGAACAATAAAGGATCGGACCAGCTTCTCGGACCAGCTTCTCGGACCAGTTTCTCCAACTAGTCTCTCGGCCTGGTTTCTGGGGAATCTGGCTCCCCCCGTGTCTCTCTCTCTCTCCTTTTCTCTCCCTTTTCCTTCCTCTGCTCTTTACTTTAATTTCAGGCTGAATCTCCACCCGGGGCGCGGAGGCTCGCCAGGTCTACTCATTTGCCCTGGCTGTTAAGACCCGTGTGAAAGGGAGCTTAAGGCGAGGCACCCTTAGATATTCAAGTGGGCGCCGGTGGCCCAACGTAGATGGTGCAAATTCCTTGTCTGGAATTGTATTGGTCTTCCATGTAAACCAAGCTATTCAGCCCTCTTCCTCCACTTAATCGTCTTACTGCACTATAGTTTCTTAATCTAATCTTATATTTATGAATAAACAAGTCTTTCCACGCCAACGCCGTCCACCCTTCGAATTCCCTGGATCCACTGCTGCAGGTGGATTCTTTACTGTCTGAGCCAACAGGGAAGCCGTTTGCAGTTAGCAACAATTGAATTGACTAAATCCAGGATCATAGGGTTGGATTCATCTTCCCCAGGATCCCATTCAGAAGGTTATTTTTCTGGGAGGAGCAGGATGTCAGCTTTTCTCAACCAGCTTGCAGCTCCCTCTTACCTGAGTGTAGTTGAGAACTGGAGAGACTCCCTTCTGTCACTCAGCCCGCGCTTATTAAAAAGATGCTCTGCCCTGAGCATGCTGAGCCTCCTGGGGCCCCAGTCTCCTGTGCTGGACATTCTAAATTCAAGAGAGGTAGGTTAGGGAGACCTGGAGGCACCGCCCCATGTCCATCAGGCACAGAGCTCCGGAAGAGAGGACACTACTTAGAGACAAACAGGCCATTGTTTTGTCAACTGAAAAGTACAGTCACAATCTGAAAACAGAGAGCTATTTTATTTGGTGGGGATGTGTAGGACTCCAGGCCTGGGAGACAGCAGCTTAGTAGCTCAAAGAAAGCTGCTCCAAGGAGTAGGCAGTTTGAAAATGAAAGATGAGATCTGAAATTAAGGAACATGCCGTTCTTTGTATAAGAAGATGCAAGCCTCTGGCTCACTGAAGTCGTCCCTCTCATATGCATCTCAGCTATCTGGAACGAATCCTGTTTCCTCATTCACCTTAAGGAATAGCAGATGGCTGCTTCTTACTTTCAACCCCCACTCCCCAACCACAGTTCCTCAGCAATCACTGGGGTGACAGCATCTGCTGGATCATAGTTTTGGGAGCCCTCACTGGTGGCACAGTGGGTAAAGAATCTGCCTGCAATGCAGGAGACACAAGAGTCACAGGTTTAATCCCTGGGTCAAGAAGATTCTCTGGAGACGGGCATGGCAATCCACTCCGGTATTCTTGCCTGGGAAATCCCATGGACGGAGGAGCCTGGTGAGCTATACAGTTCATGGGGTCACAAAGAGTCGGGCATGACTGAAGCGACTGAGCACAGATGCATTCACATTTGGAGACCACAAATTGCCGGTGGCTGGGATATTTCTTGTTTATTGATATGGTTGGAGATATTTTCATCTCACAGTCCCTTTCCCCAAATCCAGCACCATGACTACAGTGAGCTTCAAATTCCCTACCCAAAGGAATTGAGTATTTTACAATAAAGTGTGGAGAAGATCAAGCCTAAGGACGCTCTCTAAAACAGTGGAAGCTGTGACAAAAAGCAGCAGGGAAGAAATTGCTAGATCATTGGAATAGAGGGTAAACTATACACAAGCTGATTTTTCAGGGAAAAATGGAGAAAGATAGTTAGGAAGAGCCTTTGAGGGAGTCAGAAAAAAATCTCCATTGACTCAGAAGCTGTTCTTTTGAGGAGATGAACTTTGTTCTGATTACTCTGTGATTCAGTTTGTCCCCCCAGGAAAGTATTGATAACAATAGAGCAATTACTTGGCGGTTTTCTCTCTCTTTAGTTCCTAACTTGTGTCTGACTCTTGCGACCCCATGAACTTAGCCTGCCAGGCTTCTCTGCCCACTGGATTCTTCAGGCAAAAATACTAGAGTGGGTTGCCATTTCCTAGGAGCTTAAGATCTGAGTGTAGTTCAGTTCAGTTCGGTCACTCAGTCATGGCTGACTCTTTGGGACCCAATGGACTGCAGCTTGCCAGGCCTCCCTGTCCATCAACAACTCCCGGAGCTTACCCAAACTCATGTCCATTAAGTCGGTGATGCCATCCAACCATCTCATCCTCTGTCATCCCCTTCTCCTCCTGCCCTCAATCTTTCCCAGCATCAGGGTCTTTTCAAATGAGTCAGTTCTTCGCGTCAGGTGGCCAAACTATTGGAGTTTCAGCTTCAACATCAGTCCTTCCAATGAATATTCAGGACTGATTTCCTTTAAGATGGACTGGTTGGATCTCCTTGCAATCCAAGGGACTCTCAAGTCTTCTCCAGCACCTCAATTTAAAAGCATCAGTTCTTCTGCGCTCAGCTTTCTTTATAGTCCAACTCTCACATCCATACATGACTACTGGAAAAACCATAGCCTAGACTAGACAGATCTTTGCTGGCAAAGTAATGTCTCTGCTTTTAATATGCTATTGGTCATAACTTTCTTTCCAAGGAGCAAGTGTCTTTTAATTTCATGGCTGCAGTCACCATCTGCAGTGATTTTGGAGCCCCCCCTCCCGCCCCCAATTAAAGTCTCTCACTGTTTCCATTGTTTCCCCATCTATTTTCCATGAAATGTAGTTAGAGAAACTGAAAGGAAGTTGTATCAAAATCACTTTAATCCAAGGGTGACTTTGGAAATACCCAGAGCTAGGCCCTCTGAGAAGCAATCCAAGGTTTAACTATATTGAATCTTCTCAATATCATATTATAATTCCTTTTATTTGGGTCTTCTTTAGTTCCTCTCACAACCTCTAACATAATTTTTATTTTTTTTAATTTATTTATTTTTAATTGAAGGATAATTGCTTTACAGAATTTTGTTGTTTTTTGTCAAACCTCAACATGAATCAGCCATAGGTACATACATATATCCCCTCTCCTTTGAAACTCTCTCCCCTCTCCCTGCCCATCCCACCCCTCTAGGTTGATGCAGAGCTCCTGTTTGAGCTTCCTGAGCCATGCTGCGAATTCCCGTTGGCTATCTATTTTACATAAGGTAATGTAACTTTCCATGTTACTCTTCCCATACATCTCGTCCTCTCCTCCCCTCTCCCCATGTCCATAAGTCTGTTACATATGTCTGTTTCTCTATTGCTGCCCTGTAAATAAAACTTCTGTATGGCTGCTATGAGGAAGACTGTGAGCATTAGACAATAACCTGATAATGTGTATCGACACTTGATGTGTCCTATCTTTTTGCTTTTTCTTACTGTTCATGCGGTTCTCAAGGACAGAAATGGTATGGACCTAACACAAGCAGAAGATATTAAGAAGTTCAGTTCAGTTCAGTTCAGTTGCACCCAGCTCTTTGCAACCCCATGAACCACAGCATGCCAGGCCTCCCTGTCCATCACCAACTCCCGGAGTTCAACCAAACCCACATCCACTGAGTCGGCAATGCCATTTTAAGAAGAGGTGGCAAGAATACACAGAAGAACTATGCAAAAAAGATATTCACTACCCAGATAACCACGATGGTGTCATCACTCCCCTAGAGCCAGACATCCTGGAATGTGAAGTCAAGTGGGCCTTAAGCTAGTGGAGGTGATGGAATTCCAGTTGAGCTATTTCAAATCGTAAAAGATGATTCTGTGAAAGTACTACACTCAATATGCCAGCAAATTTGGAATACTCAGCAGTGGCCACAGGACTGGAAAGGTCAGTTTTCACTCCAATCCCAAAGAAAGGCAATGTCAAAGAATGCTCAAACCACCACACAATTACACTCATCTCACACGTTAGCAAAATAATGCTAAAAATTCTCCAAGCCAGTTTTAATAGTACATGAATGGTGAATTTCCAGATGTTCAAGCTGGATTTAGAAACGGCAGAGGAAGCAGAGATCAAATTGCCAACATCTGTTGGATCATTGAAAAAGCAAGAGTATTCCAGAAAAAAAAAAAAAGAAATCTACTTCTGCTTTATGACTGTGCCAAAGCCTTTGACTGTGTGGATCACAACAAACTGTGGAAAATTCTTTAAGAGATGGGAGTACAAGACCACCTGACCTACCTCCTGAGAAATGTGTATGCAGGTCAGGAAGCAATAGTTAGAAGTGGACATGGAACTGTTGCAGAAACCAGTACTTTGGGAAACCAAGCACCACACTTGGAGAGTTGGAGAACTCAGGTTTATTATGCCAACAGGCTCTGAGGTGTGAATGCTTCAAGCTCTGAGCCCCAAACAAAGGAGATTACAGAATCTGTATACATGGACAGGCATGATTCAGCAGGTTTGTGGGTTTGCAGGGGCTAGGGTGATTGCAAAGAGCAGGACAAAAGTGAGTGAGATAAGCTCCAGTTTCTAGTACTGTGAGTCCCCACTTTCTGAGACCTAGGTGATCTAGACTTTGCAAGGAACAAGCTGAGTTACAGAGGCAGAAGGAGCAGGAGGTTATAAAAAATTTTAACTTTTCTTCTTCATTCCCCCATCTTGATGCTTATATCACTCATTTTAGAAAGCATCATCTCATGTTTTGGTAGGACATTCAGAGTTCCCCATTGTTTAGGGGGCTATATTGAGCTATTACAGTTTGTAACTTTATGGATTTAATCCAAGAGGTTATGAACTGGGTAATTGTATTGAGAATACAAGGGCCAAACAAGAGTACCACAAAGACCATGAACAGAGGAACTGTTAAAGGGAGAAGCCACAATGCCCAGCTCCAGATATTGCTCCAATTACCCCAGGAATTAGCTAGTTTCTCTCTCCTTTTTATGATTTGTTCTCTTAGCTGTTAGGCCATGTCCCTGACTATTTCTGATTGGTTTACATGAAAGCAGCATTCTTCATTCAAGAAGATGCAGAGTCCCCACTTTTCAGCTGTCAGTACGTCTAGCCTCTCCTGTTCTGTAAAACCACCTCAGCCAGGGTGTCTAGTTGGTCCTGTAATGGAGAGCATAGCAATAATACCTATTAGGGGTAGACACCAGGGTTGACAGTGAAAACCCATTGATATTGATTGATAGCCGGATCCTCAAGCTTCTGCCATGTGTTGACCAGCCAGCTGCCAGAGTGTGGCTGGAGCAGGGCTTAGTATTCTTCATGGGTGAGGGCTGTTGTCTTTGGAGCTGGACCTTGAGAAGTGTCAGGCAGGCCGGATGGCTCAGTGAGGTGCATAGCACCAGGGACCTGAGTCATGTTTCCTGTTAGCTGGGAAGAAAAAACAGCATTCCTTGACCAAATTAGGAAGACTTCCCGTACACGCCAACCAGAAAGAGACAGGACATGCGCTCATCCTGTCTAGCCAATCATGTAACGCCAGCTACTCCTGTAACTGAGACAAAGAACTGACTGTATATAAACCGCCATATCCCTTTGTTTGGGGTCCCTGTCGGATTCCGCTGTGTCGGATGAGACTCAGACCCTAGCGTGCTAGAAATAAACTCCCTTCCTGCCTTTTTGCATTACTGTGGAGGACTTGCTTTCTCTTGGTTGGTTCGGAGATACGGGCTCGGTGCATAACATTTGGGGGCTCGTCCGGGATCTCCATCCCACTGGGGGGGAACAACTCTCCTGGTAGAAGGGGGCCACCTCGTTAGGAGGTAAGAGCTCTGAGCACCGGTGCTAACGTAGCAGAGGCCTAGATTAAGTCTGGGGCCCAGTATCGTGCTGGGGAGGCCTCTAGGTGTAAAGTGAAGAGGCAAGTCCAGCGTAAGGCCGGGTCCCCGGTAGCATACCGGGAGGGCAGCTGGCGCAGAGGACGTCGTAACGGTAAGACACTTGCAAGCAGAGAAGGGGTTACAAGTGTTGTAGAGAGGAGTGAAAGTAATATTGGAGTTGGAGTCTGTTTGTAGTGTTGTTTTCGTGTCTCAGTGTGCCGGCACTGTCTGTCTGTGTGAGTCTCGCTGTTGCTGTTAGTGTTCTCTGTACCCATGGGACAATCTACTTCTATTCCGCTATCTCTGATGACCGACCATTTTTCTGATTTCAAGTCTAGAGCTCAGAATCTTTCGTTACTGGTGAAGAAGAGCAAATTGGTGACTTTCTGTTCCGCCGAGTGGCCCACCTTTGACATTGGATGGCCACCAGAGGGAACCTTCAATCCCCAGATTGTCCAAGCAGTTAAAGAGTGGGTATTTGCTCCTAGTCCTGCTGGACACCCTGACCAGACTCCCTACATCCTAGTCTGGCAGGATCTAGTGAGGAATCCCCTGGAATGGCTTAAACCTTTTGTTCTTGCTCCTCCTAAACCCCCTAAACCTCCCCGTCCCTCTTCCCCAACCCCAACCTCGCCAAACCCACAGGTATTAGTCATGAAGTCTTCTGAAGAAAAAGAAGAAAAAAAGGACAACAATCAACCAAAGCCAGTCTTCCAGGAATGTTCTCTGTATCCTAATCTGATAGATCTGGAGACCGAATTGTTCCCACCCCCGTATGTGGATCCACATCCGCCCTTGCTTCCACAGGTTCCACAAGTTTCATCAGGAGAAGCCCGGAGGAGGGCGGAGCCCTCGGCTCCTCCTAGGGAAGGGGGCCCCACCCAGGGAACTTGGGGAAGAGCAAGGGAAATGGCCAGCGCAGCGGAAGAAGAAGGCCCGGAAATTCCCTCCTCCACTGTTCACGTGTTTCCGGTCTGGGCGGGGCCAGCCAGAGAGGGCGGGGAACGGACATATCAGTACTGGCCCTTTTCCACTAGTGATTTCTACAATTGGAAAACTCAGACTCCCTCTTTCTCTGAAAAACCGCAGGGTCTTATTGATCTTTTAGAATCTATCCTCTTTACTCACAACCCCACTTGGGATGATTGTCAGCAACTGTTACAGGTGCTTTTCACTACAGAGGAGCGCGAGCAAATCCTGTTAGAAGCTCGGAAGAACGTGCCAGGGGTAGATGGGAGGCCCACCATACAGCCTAACCTCATTGAGGAGGGGTTCCCCTTGGTGCAACCCAACTGGGACTTCGAACGCGCTGAAGGTAGGGAGCGTCTCCGAATATACCGCCAGATCCTTATGGCCTGCCTTAGAGCGGCCGCCAGAAAGCCAACTAATTTGGCCAAAGTAAATTCAGTGAGGCAAGAGCCAAATGAGAGCCCGGCAGCCTTCCTTGAAAGGATAATGGAAGCTTTTAAACAGTATACTCCTATGGACCCACAGGCAGATGAGTCTCGAGCAGCAGCTATGCTAGCATTTGTGAATCAGGCAGCCCCCAATATTAGGAGAAAGTTACAAAAGATAGAGAGGCTGGGTGAACAGTCCCTGCGAGATCTAGTGAGGGCAGTAGAGAGAGTTTTCAATCATAGAGAGACCCCAGAGGACAGAGAGGACCACATTAGAAGGGAAGAAAGAGAATTTAGAGCTGAAGAAAACCGTAAGAACCAAAAAGAGCTGGCTCAGATATTTTTCGCAGGAGTTGAAAACAAAAATAGGTTCCAAAAAGGGAAAAAGCTAGACTCAAAGACTGAGGAAAAACCTGCAAGGCGTAAGCTTGAAAAAAACCAATGTGCGTTTTGTAAGGAGATTGGACATTGGAAAGATAAATGCCCCAAGAAAAACCTAAAAGAGGGGCCCAAAAATCCCAAGAATGAGACTCCCTCTACAGACAGTCATATCCTCTACGCGGGTGAGGATAGTGACTAGGGAGGTCAGGGCTCGACGCCCCTCCCCGGGTCCTGGGTAACTATAAATGTGGAGGGGAAACCGGTTGGCTTCATGGTGGATACAGGAGCTCAATACTCAGTCTTAAACCAAAGAGATGGACCCATGTCTAAGAAAAGTAGCTGGGTGCAGGGAGCAACCGGGACTAAACGATATGGATGGACTACAAAACGGCATGTGAACTTGGGGGCCCACCAAGTGACCCATTCCTTTCTGTTGATACCTGAGTGTCCAGTGCCCTTGCTGGGAAGAGATTTACTGTCTAAAGTAAATGCCCAAATTCATTTCGACCACGGGCAAGTGTCAGTTTTAGATGGAACTGGGCATCCTCTTCAGGTCTTGTCTCTGGCATTAAAGGATGAATACAGACTGTACTTGCCAGAGGCCCCAGTGACAATAAGTCCCAAAGTACAGCCATGGGTTCAGAGATACCCTCAGGCCTGGGCTGAAACAGCAGAAATGGGACTGGCCAAACAGAGGCCCCCTATTATTGTGGAACTGAAAGCCAGTGCCACACCGGTGAGAGTGCGGCAGTATCCCATGAGTCAAGAGGCTCGGCAAGGAATTACTCCTCACATACAATGCCCCATAGACGCTGGGGTCTTGAGAAAGTGCCGGTCCCCATGGAACACTCCCCTGCTTCCTGTAAAGAAGCCTGGGGGAACTGATTTTAGACTGGTTCAAGACCTGTGAGAAGTCAACAAACGGGTGAGTGATATTCATCCTACGGTTCCTAACCCTTATACATTGCTAAGCACCTTGCCACCAAGCTACGTTTGGTATACTGTTTTAGATTTAAAAGATGCCTTTTTCAGTCTGCCTCTTGCCCTTGCAAGCCAAGAGATCTTCACCTTCGAATGGCAGGAAGACGGTGGTCAGACTCCTGTGCAGCTGACGTGGACTCGCTTACCACAGGGTTTCAAAAACTCACCCACGTTGTTTAACGAGGCCTTGGATGAAGACCTCCATGAGTATCAGGTTGAACACCCTACCGTTGTTTTATTACAATATGTTGATGACCTTATGCTGGCAGCCACTATGGAAAAAGAGTGCCAAGAGGCAACAGGTGACCTTCTCCAAACCTTGGGGACTTTAGGTTACAGGGCCAGTGCCAAAAAGGCCCAGATTGCCAAGCAAGAGGTTACATACCTCGGTTATAAGATAAAACAGGGCCAGAGGTGGCTAACACAGGCTATGAAAGAAACCATCCTCCAGATCCCTGAGCCGGCCAACCCTAGACAAGTGAGAGAATTTCTGGGAACTGTGGGATATTGCCGATTATGGATCTTGGGGTTTGCAGAAAAGGCCAGGCCCCTGTATGAAGGGACCAAAGAAAACAAAGACTGGAAATGGACTGAGTCAATGAAAACGGCCTTTCAGGAGCTCAGCCATGCCTTGCTGGAAGCTCCTGCCCTTGCCCTTCCTGACCCATCTAAGCCTTTCCAATTATTTATAGATGAAAGGCGAGGGATAGGAAAAGGGGTACTAACACAGAAGTGGGGACCTTGGAAGCGTCCCATAGCTTACCTTTCCAAGAAATTGGACCCAGTGGCAGCCGGATGGCCACCTTGCCTCTGAATCATCGCGGCCACCGCGCTCCTAGTCCATGATGCTGATAAACTGACTTATGGACAGAGACTCTTGGTCTACACTCCTCATGCTATAGAGAGAGTTCTGAAACAACCCCCGGGTAAATGGATTTCCAATGCCCGCTTGACACACTACCAGGCCCTGCTATTTGACACCTCACGGATTCATTTTCAAACGCCCTGCACTCTAAACCCGGCTACTCTTTTGCCCAATCTGGAGGGGGATAGCCCCCTCCACAATTGCAATGAGATACTGGCCGGAGTAACAGCAATATGGAAGGACTTAACAGATACACCACTGGATAACAGTGAGCTAATATGGTTTACAGATGGAAGCAGCTATGTAAAAGATGGACAGAGACAGGCGGGGACCGCAGTGGTAGATGATTCTGGACGGACGATATGGGCGGAGACTCTTTCCCCAGACACCTCAGCACAAACAGCAGAGTTAATTTCCCTGATTCAAGCATTAGAGAGAGCTAAAGGAAAAAGAATAACTATTTTTACTGACAGTCGCTATGCTTTTGGCACGGTACACATCCAGGGTCCGATATATCGGGAACGGGGGTTTTTGACAGCTGGAGGAAAAGAGATTAAAAAGTTGCCAGAAATCCGTTGACTTCTGGAAGCTGTGCAGTTGCCTCGGGCTGTGTCAATAGTACATGTACCTGGACATAAAAAAGGCGACAGCCCCACGGCACGAGGAAATCGTGCCGCAGATCTGGCAGCTCTAAAAGCAGCTGATGAAGATTTTATCACTCCGGTGTTGGCGAACGGACTTCCACCCCCAGATATGGGAACTTTGCCCCCAACCCCTGAGTATTCATCCACAGACCTTGCCTGGATCCAGGAACATCCCAATCTCCAACAAGGAGAGGATGGATGGTACCGAGACTCCGATGGTTACTTGATACTCCCTGCTCAGTTGGGACGGCAACTGTGTGAGCATCTACACTCGTCTACTCATCTGGGAGAGAAAAAGACTCTGATGCTTTTTCAAACTGCATGCCTGCGATTCCCCCGGCACCAAACAACTGTGAAGAACATAGTACATGCTTGTAAGGCATGTCAACAGATGAGGCCAGGAAAGAGGCAACACGCAGGACTGAGGTATCGGGGAGAAGGGCCAGGGCAGCACTGGGAAATAGATTTCACCAAGGTAAGGCCAGGCAAGTATGGTTACTGGTACTTGTTAGTATTGGTAGATACCTTCTCAGGGTGGGTAGAAGCTTTTCCTACTAAGGGAGAAACTGCAATGGTAGTGGCTAAAAAGATTTTAGAAGAAATGGTTCCCAGGTTTGGTCTGCTGGTGACTGTTGGCTCTGATAATGGACCTGCTTTTGTGAGCCAAATAGTTCAGAGCCTTGCCCTAGCTCTGGGGACCAAATGGAAATTACATTGTGAATAACAGCCCACAGAGCTCGGGGCAAGTTGAAAGAATGAATCGGACCCTAAAGGAAACTTTAACTAAATTGGCTATAGAGACTGGCGGGGACTGGGTGACTCTCCTTCCCTTTGCCCTCTTTCACGCACGTAATACTATTTATCAGCTTAATCTGACCCCATTTGAAATTCTGTATGGGCGACCTCCCCCTGTATGTCCAATATTTGAAGGAAAGAAACTTCCACCTCCTACTTTGGGACAATTCAGGAGGCTTTGATGGCTTTGGGCAACGTGCATTCTCGTGTCTGGAAACTGCTCTGGGAAATACATGAGGGTCAAAACAAGGGGACTATCCCCTCACATAACATCAGCCCTGGAGATTGGGTGTGGGTCAAAAGCCACCACACCAAGGCATTAGAACCTAAATGGAAGGGTCCTTATGTTGTTCTTCTTACCACTCCAACTGCCCTAAAGGTCAACGGTATCGGGCCTTGGGTGTATTGCAACCACGTACGCCCAGCTACTTCAGCAGAGCAGGAAGACACCAAAAAAGAATGGGAAGCGTCTCTGCACCCATCCAACCCCCTGAGGCTGAAGCTCTGGTGTCATCGACAGGACCAAGGCAACTCATCTGGGTCATCTTATGGATGACCATGTTACTCTGCTCCAAAGCTGCCAGTGTGAACCCACACCAGCCTGTCAAAATCACCTGGAAACTGCAAAATGGACTAACACGTGAGATGCTTAACTCCACCACCGCAATACATCCACCAAATGCTTGGTGGCCAGACTTATACTTTGACCTTATTTCCAGGTAAATGTACCTTGGAAGAGGGGCTACCTCAGGAATCATGCATTCTGGGCATGTCCAGCTGCGCCCAGGCACAACTGGAAGATCTGTGGGGGGATACAGGACTCTTATTGTAAATCTTGGGACTGCGTAACTTCTAATGATGGGTCGGAGACTCCAGGGTATAGACGGTGGATGTAGGAAATCGGGACTTGCTTAACTTCTCATTTGTAGGACCCATACCTCCGTACTCCAATTGGGAAAAGGATCATAACTTTGCCCAGGTAAAAATAAGGTTTAACATCGACAAAGCAAGAAAGAGAAGGCCTGGGTCAACGGGATATCATGGGGACTTCAGACCAGAAATGACCTGACTTCTTATAATGGGATCATTGTTGTGAGTCAAGTTTTAGAACCAGTACAAATGTATACTATCGGTCCAAACCCTGTTGAACAGGTCCATGCAACTCTCTACCCGACAACCTCCCTACCCACATCCCAAGGACCAACAAAAGACCCAGAGGCGGACCCCCTTGCTAAACTTGTACAAACAGATCCACTATGGAAATTAGTAAAGGCAGCTTATGCTACCTTAAATCAAACCCATCCTGAGGCAACTAAATCCTGTTGGTTATGTTACAACTTAATTCCCCCTTATTACGAGGCAGTAGGCCTCAACGCCTCTCACGACCTGGCCAATGGCACCGATCCTCCCCAATGTTGATGGGGAGAATGAAAAGTAGGCCTTACAATGAGAGAGGTATGGGGAAAAGGGTTATGTATGGGCAAGATATTATCAGAGAGGTCTCCACTGTGTGCACATGTCATTGAGCCTACGGACTTGCCCATAGCCAGGTGGCTAATACCACGGATGGGAGGATGGTGGGTCTGTTCACACAAGGGGCTGACTCTATGCTTACACAACTCAATCTTTGACCCTAAAAAAGAATTCTGTGTTATGGTGGCTGTGATATCAAAGATACTGTATCGACCAGAAGAAGCTGTATATGATTATTGGGCCCACAAATTGACTCTTAATCAACAAGAAAGAGCTTATAAAGTTAAGAGAGAGCCCATCACTGCCATAACCATAGCAACTATGTTCAGTCTGGGAATAGCAGGGGCCGGAACTGGAATAGCAGCTCTGTCCATGCAAAGTCAAGGATTTAACTCTTTAAGAGCGGCCATAGATGAAGACATTACCCGTATAGAATAATCTATTAGTCATTTAGAATCATCTTTAACTATCTGAAGTGGTCCTGCAAAACAGGAGAGGTTTAGATCTGCTTTTTCTGCAGTAAGGAGGACTTTGTGCAGCCCTAGGAGAAGAGTGCTGTTTTTATGCTGATCACACCGGAATAGTCAGGGAATGTATGGCCAAAGTGAGAGAAGGATTAGCCCAACGTAAAAGAGAATGTGATGCTCAACAAGGGTGGTTTGAGTCTTGGTTTCAACAGTCCCCTTGGTTGACCACCCTAATCTCCACATTGCTGGGACCCCTATTAGTACTTTTATTAATGCTTACCTTTGGCCCATGCATTATCAATAGACTTATAGCCTTTGTAAAGGAATGCATAAATACAGTCCAGCTGTTCGTGCTTCGGCAACAATATCAGACTGTGTCTCAGGAACCAGAGGAAGATTCCTCTGTATGATCTAAGAACAGGGGGGAATGTCAGGCAGGCCGGATGGCTCAGTGAGGTGCGTAGCACCAGGGACCTGAGTCATGTTTCCTGTTAGCTGGGAAGAAAAAACAGCATTCCTTGACCAAATTAGGAAGACTTCCCATACACACCAACCAGAAAGAGACAGGACATGCGCTCATCCTTCTAGCCAATCATGTAACGCCAGCTACTCCTGTAACTGAGACAAAGAACTGACTGTATATAAACCACCATATCCCTTTGTTCGGGGTCCCTGTCGGATTCCGCTGTGTCAGATGAGACTCGGACCCTAGTGCGCTAGAAATAAAGTCCCTTCCTGCCTTTTTGCATTACTGTGGAGGACTTGCTTTCTCTCGGTCGGTTCGGAGATACAGGCTCGGTGCATAACCAGGAGGCTTTTGGGGTCCCAAACTGCTTTCCACGGGTCCTCATCACAGGAAGCCACTGCCTTCTTGACTCTGGGGTGGTGGATCCAAGGGATGATGTTTGTAACCTTATCAGCAGTAGGGGTTGTCAGGATGACCATGTGAGGACCTGTCTAAACTGGCTGAAGTGGTTCCTTTTTTCAGTCTTTAACCCATATCTCATCTCCTGGCTGATAGGGATGAACCCAGTTGTTCAAGGGAATGGGTGTTCTTTCTAAGGTTTCTCAGGAGATATGGCAGAAGACTTTCCCAGGGCCTGGAGGTGTCAGGACATCCCCAGGTCAGCTAGTTGCTGGTGGCCTCCCTTGAGCTTTTCTATCACTGGGGTGGCCTCTTGTATAAGATCTCAAAGAGAGAATAGCCTGAGGACCCTGGGGTGCCTTTACAGAGGGAGGTGAGAGTCCACAGGATGATAAGGCACCTTGTTTCAGCATTGTCTGGGTGTTGGCCAGGGGATATTCTTGTCGTACTACTATTTGGAGAAACAAACTTAACAAGGAAGGTAAAGATACATGGCCCAAAGATAAATGAAGTAGGAAAACTGCTGGGGGGCTAGTCAGGATACCCAGGTCCAGACATTGGTTCGTGACATTAGTGTTTCTCTAGGTATGAGAAGATACAAGAATTTGGACTCACAAAAATCTTTACCTGAGAACATCTCACTATCTGAAGGCCTGTTTTTCTGGGTTTCTCCCAGAGTACAGAGTGCCTTATTCTTTGTCTCCATCCTGAACTCCTTTCAAGGGGGTGGTGAAGGTCACCATCTTATCGTGGTCATGACTTAATCTTTGTAGAGGCAGCTGGCAAGGGCCAACCTCCCAGTCAGCAGGGCCCCTTCACAGACATATTTGACCACGTTTGGGGGCATTTTATGGTCAGTGTGTCCTGTGGTTCTGAGAAGGCTCATTCCCAGGTCTAACAAAGATTCCATTGACAGGCCACTCAATGTGTTATCACTAGACCAGGCCTTGTAGGTAAGTAAGTCTCTGTACCATACCTGTCTTACTAGCCTCTTGGTCCAGGAAGATACTTCCTCTTGTGGCCTCCTCTCATATCTGCTGCTGCTGCTACTGCTAAGTTGCTTCAGTCGTGCCCAACTCTGTGCGACCCCATAGACAGCAGTCCACCAGGCTCCTCCGTCCATGGGATTTTCCAGGCAAGAGTACTGGAGTGGGGTGCCATTGCCTTCTCTGCCTCTCATATCTAGAGTTACATTATTACAATTTTTGATCTCATATGATAATGTAAGAAATAATCTTCTGAAACAAGCTACATAGAAAATAATATAGCTAGCAGTTATTAGTAAGGTCACAAGCAAGAATTTAAGTCAAGAGCTTCATTGGGTATAGCCCGGTATACCCTAGGTCATCTGACTCAGTTAAATGATTATAGCCAAGTGTTAATCTCCTGGGTGTACTTCATGGAGCATCTGAGATTTATCCAAAGATTGGTTACTGAGATAAACTTTAGAAACAATCTTAGAGTATCCTTTTTAATAACTTAATTAAATCTTTTAGCAATATAACATAACAAGAAACTATCTCAGAAGTAGGTCTTAGTAAGCACAGACCTTAATTAGCAAAACTAGAACTTAATATTCAGTGAAACATACTTTCTTTTTTATTT
Organism: Budorcas taxicolor; assembly: GCF_023091745.1. Taxonomy (NCBI): domain Eukaryota; kingdom Metazoa; phylum Chordata; class Mammalia; order Artiodactyla; family Bovidae; genus Budorcas; species Budorcas taxicolor. Next base: position 4,666,937 of record NC_068934.1, on the reverse strand, counting down.
TTTGAGAACTCATTGTGAGGGCATTAACACTGTAGCCAGGGATGGCTTTAATCCATCAAATGAAAATGAAGTCTGTCAGGGAGCTGGGAAAAGCCAAGTGGCCATCTTGGATTTCCCATAGCCCTGGCTCTTTGTTTTTAGCTGTTTATCCATTTTTAATATTTTGATTTAGGAGCAGACTATTGCCATGTTTTAAGGACATCATGATAGCAAAAGTCTTATCATGATGGATTATTTCTTGTAGAAGCAGAATGAGCTTTGTCGACGTGTACCATAATCTTAAATGTTTATTTACTTTACCAAAATAACAGAAATATTTAAAAACAAATATAAATCACTTAAAGGCAAAGAAATTCATAATCTGTTATTGAAAGCTGCATTCTAAGACAACTTTGTTTTCTAAACATAGAGAAGACCAAATTCTAGTCTGGTACCAGCTTACTGTCAATAACAAAGTTTGTTTATCAGTTATTCTTAGAAAGTCTTTTCCATAAATCTTGAAGAACTAGCAGTATTCTTCTAAAGGCATGAGAGTAAAACCATAGAAGGCATGTTTAAAATCTGATTCTATTGTAGTAAACAAAAAAACCTGATCATTGTTGTGATATGTAACACTTTAATATGATAACTAGAATTATAATTGACCATATTTTATCAGGACATATCATATCTATATGAGTTTTACATAATATTAGGATATCTATATTAGTAACATCAACCAGTATACATCAACCAATAGAGTATAACCCGGAAAGATCTATCACCCCTTTAACAGTATTTCCCATGTAATTTAACACATCCAATGAACCCAGGTAGCTTAATAGCTCTTTTTGATGTCTCAGGGGCCCACTGAAGCATCCCAAAGTTAGCTAGAAGTTATTTAGGAAGTTTTGTTGATAACTATCAAAAGGGTTTATAACACTCCATCAGGTAGGACCATATAAGTCACTGTGAAATAATAGCTATTTACTTAGCCAAAGACAGCAAAAGATTTCAAAGGTAAATACAGAACAGATCAATTAAGAGGTAAAGAAAGTTAAAACTATTATTAAAAGCAGTTTAACATCTGAAGAAAGCATGTCCTTTTAACAGAAAAAGGCCGAATTTAAGTTTTTGTACCAGCTTACTTTAAACTAATTTGGAAAATTTAACAAATTTATTTTAAACTTAGTCAGTCCTAACCATGTGCAAAATTTTTTTTCAGGGTCCACTTTTCACAAACTTTTTAAACACTCTTTGTAACAGCCACCTGTAAGTCAGACCTACTTTGTTTTCCCTTAATAAAATGTGATTTTATTTTTTATATCTTCTCTATTAAAAACATACATCCTACTTCCTTATTAGATTAGCAAATAAACATTAATATTAGATATTGAATATTGAATATTTCCCAGTTTACATAAATCTGAAATTTGTTTAGGTTAATTTTTCTTATATTTAGAATTGTTTGATATGTAAGCGCTTACTTTTCTTTAGGCTAACTAAATTAGAACTCATTTACAACTTAAACAATATTATCAAAAAAAGAGAAAAGACATACACTGAGACATACATAAATCCAGACAGACAGACTGACAGAGATCTTATGGCTTTCTGTTTGAAATTTAAAATATCTCTTTGGCCCCTCTTTTTTTTTCCTTTGCTTGAATATCTAATTCGACCAAGGCTGAGGTCTTTAGGCAAAGTTGGCTGTGTATTTCAAGGACGTGGAAAGGGTTAACTTCAAGCTTTTTCCTAGGCAGGTCTTTTAACAATCCAGTTGTTTTTAATTGCATATGCAAAAAAGAATTGGTTTTGCAGTTTCCAAAAAAAAAATTTTCCCTCACTCCATTCAGTCAGCAATCACGCACTCACAATCACTCAGAAGCTATCACAACGCCTCCCTTCTCCTGAGTCCCCAGGTTTGCTTAACGTTTGCTCCCTTCCTGGGAGCACCAATGAGGAGATCAGCCTCCTCTTCTACCTGTTGGGGTAAGACCTGACTGGGGACTGGCCCCGGGGCCTTACCTGATCCTGTGGCCATTCCTGGTGAGTTGGTCCATCCCTCCAGTGAGTCCATTTGGGGCTCTCTGTCCGGAGAGTCAGAAAACCCGTGTGAAAGAGAACCCGGAACACCGTCAGGTGGTGTGCCTCCTCGCTCGTCTCGGGGTTCCTTTGTTCCAGCCAGGCCCAGACATTAGTCTGGCCGCTCAAGCGACTGGTGTAATTGGAATATCGCTGGTGCCTCCAGAAAAATTGCAGAAACCAGAACTTGAGAAACCAAGCATCACCCTTGGAGAGTTGGAGGACTCAGGTTTATTATGTTGACGGGCCCAGAGGACTTAACATTTCAGCTCTGAGCCCCAAACAAAGGAGTTACAGAGGTTTTATACACAGACAGGCATGATTAATTGGTTAGCAGATTTTCAGGGGCTAGGGCAATTGCAAAGTGCAGGACAAGGGTGAGTAAGATAAGTTCAGGTCCTAGTACTGTGAGTCCCCACTTTCTGAGACCTAGGTGATCTAGACTTTGCAAGGAGCAAGCTGAGTTACAGAGGCAGAAGGGGCAGGAGGTTGTATAAGAATCCTAACTTTCCCTCTTCAGAACAACAGATTGGTTTCAAATCAGGAAAGGCTGTATACTGTCACCCTGGTTATTTAATTTACATGTAGAATGTCAAGGCTGTATACTGTCACCCTGCTTATTTAACTTATATGCAGAATACATCATATAAAATGCCAGGCTGGATGAAGCACAAGCTGGAATCAAGATTGCTGGAAGAAATATCAATAACCTCAGATATGCAGATGATACCACCCTTACGGCAGAAAGCAAAGAAGAACTAAAGAGCCTCTTGATGAAAGTGAAAGAGGAGAGTGAAAAAGTTGGCTTAAAGTTCAACACCCCGAAAACTAAGTTCGTGGCATCTGGTGCCATCACTCCATGGAAAATAGATGGGGAAACACTGAGAGATGTTATTTTGGGGGGCTCAAAAATCACTGCATATGGTGGCTGTAGCCATGAAATTAAAAGACACTTGCTCCTTGGAAGAAAAGCTATAACCAACCTACACAGCATATTACAAAGCAGAGACATTACTTTGCCAACCAAAGTCCATCTAATCAAAGCTATGGCTATTCCAGTAGTCATGTATGGATATGAGAATTGGACTATAAAGAAAGCTGAGCATCAAAGAATTTATGCTTTTGAAGTGTGGTGTTGGAGAAGACTCTTGAGAGTACCTTAGACTGAAAGGAGATTCAGCCAGTTTATCCTAAAGGAAATCAGTCCTGAATATTCATTGGAATGCCTGATGCTGAAGTTGAAACTCCAATACTTTGGCTACCTGATCTGAAGAACTGATTCATTGGAAAAGATCCTGGTGCTGGGAAAGATAGAAGGTGGTGGGAGAAGGGGACAACAGAGGATGAGATGGTTGGATGGCATGACTGACTCTTTGGACATGACTTTGAGTAAGCCCTGGGTGTTGGTAGTGGACAGGGAAGCCTGGTGTGCTGCAGTCCATGGAATTGCCAAGAGTCAGACACGACTGAGTGACTGAACTGAACTGAACTTACACTTGATGATGCTAGTGATAAAGACTCCGCCTGCCAATGCAGGAAAGTCCAGTGTTTGATCCCTGGGTCAGGAAGATCCCCTGAAGAAGGGCATGACAACCCACTCCAGTATTCTTGCCTGGAGAATCCTGTGCACAAGGGAGCCTGGTGGGTTACAGTACACAGGATCTCAAAGAATTGGAGACAATTGAGGAAACTCTTTATCACTCAGCAAAGTACGTGGCTCATTTTGAAAGTGAAGTGTTATTGCAACTCCATAGACTGTAACTTCCAGGCTCCTCAGTCCATGGAATTCTCCAAACAGGAATATTGGAGGGTTGCCATTTCCTTCTCCAAGGTTGCTCATACTAAGTAACTAATATTCATTTGTTGACTGATCTGATTTCTCAAAGATATTGAGTTTTCACTGTATACCACAAACTGGGTGTTGTATATTTGCTACATTTAATCCTCAAAATATTATGTAGGTACTCATACTATTGGGGCTTCCCTTTTGTTTCAGATGGTAAAGAATTTGCCTGCAATTCAGGAGACCCTGGCTCCATGCCTGTGCTGGGAAGATCCCTTGGAGAAGGGAATGGCTACCCACTCCAGTGTTCTTGCCTGCAGAATTCAATGAACAGAGGAGTCTGGTGGGCCACAGACCACGGGGTCGCAAAGAGTTGGACACAACTGAGCAAATAGCACCACTTCACTTTCACTCATACTATTATATGCATGTGCTATACTCAGAAGCTCATACATGTCTGACTGTTTGCAAACCCATGGACTGTAGTCCACTATCCTCCTCTCTCCATGGAGTTCTCCAGGCAAAAATACTGGAGTGGGTTGCCATTTCCTCCTCCAGGGACTCTTCCTGATCCAGGGATTGAATCTGTATCTCTTGACTATCCTGCTTTAGCAGACAGATTCTTTACTGCTAGCACCACCCATTACATGAACAAATTATGTAATACGTTAGTTAACATGAGATAGATATCATTATTTTACCCCCTTTCCATAAAAGTGGACAAAATACACCTCTTTTTTAAAAAATATTTATTTATTTATTGCTTTCAGTGGGTCTCCATTAAAGTGTATGGGCTTCTCATTGTGGTGATTTCTCTTGCAGAGCACAGGTCCAGGCCCATGGGCTTCAGTAGTAGCAGCACACAGGCTCAGTTGCTTTGTGGAATGTGAAATCTTTCTGGACCATGGGCTGAACCCATTTACCTTGCACTGGCTGGTGCATTCTTATCCACTCTGCCACCAGGGAAGTCCAACACGCACACCATTTTTCTAAATGAGCTTTCAGGCATATCCACTTGACAGATAATGTGCTCATTGAGTGTGGAGAAAAAGAAGCACTTGGGGCAGGAATGAGTGGTGTGTATGAGTGAGTGTGTGTGTGTATCTGTGTGTGTGTTCAGTCTCTCACTCGTGTCTGACTCTGTGATCCTATGGAAAGTAGCCTGCCAGGCTCATCTGTCCATGGGATTTTCCAGGCAAGAATATTGGAGTGGGTTGCCATTTCCTTCTCCAGGGGATCTTCTTGACCCAAGGATCGAACTCGCCTCTCCTGTGTCTCCTGCATTGCAGATGGATTCTTTTACTGCTGAGCCACCAAGGAAGCCCAGAAATGAGTGGTGATTCCTGTTTATTCTCAGCAGATTTTCTGAAGAAAACTACTTTGCATATCTGCTTGACACTAAAATATGAAAGTAAAGATATAAAGATGGCATGTCATATTTTTTATGCAAAGTTTATAGTAATAATTCTTTTATAGTCTTGAATATTTATATTAAAAGAAAAATCTGATTGAAGAGTCTTTAAAGTTCAGTAACTTATAGTTCCACTTGTCAGAAACAAAATGTTTATGATAAAATTGATTAGTATACTTGCATTATAGTTTAAAGAAGCTGTATGTTTAAATGTAATATACAAAACATGCTAATGATATCAACAAAATGAATTGTGTGTAATTCATGTTTATATTCTTAAGCTAATATACAGACTGAAGTTATGCAGTAAACCTTTTAAAATAATTATGAAAATCTTCTCTGTAATTTCCACTTTATGAAAAATACCTCCATTCCATATCACATATTTCTCCATGGCTGAAAAATGCACCTTTTTTTTTTCTTTTTAAAAATACTTTCTACCATACTATTTATTGAGATAAAGAATTTGTCATGTGTAAAACATGAAATAAAATGAACTCCTTATGTCAAGGGGTTTTAAAATGGAACCAGGAGACCAAGAAGATCTAAGGCACATCTTCACCAGGCAGAATCATGAATTTTTGAAATGGGCCAAAACACAAATATTTCATGGGCTCTATGAAAACACTATTGTCAAGGTAATAGATTTTTACCTTCCTCTAGTGATAGCCTTAGTCATCAATCATGTTTCGCTAGCCAAGACTAGCTTCTATTTCCAACTCCAATTAATTTTTTAAAATATACATCTCCTTTCTTTGCCTTTAAAAGCCCCTGAATTTTACTTCCCAGTTAAGACACTCTTTGGGTCACTATCTGATTCTATATGCCCCAAATTACAATTATTCTATTCCAAATAAATGACTTTTGTTTGAGTGTTGCCTTCTGGGTTCACCTAGGTTGACATACTTTGTGTTGGAAGTGGGACCTGAGGCAATCTCACTGCTGTAGGACAGGAGTCTCCTGGAGTGGTGTTTGAGACTTTTGTACTCACGGTGTCGGTGAATGGCAGCTCCTCTCACCATGAGCCCTCTCAAGCATTGATATTCCCCCTTCTGTTTGAAGGAGTCACCTTTCTCTGAGAGAAGGTACAGTTGTGTTGGTCCAGAGCAACCGCTGCTGGAAGGCTTCTCCTCAGCAGAAGTTTCCCTATCTGATGAGCACTCTACATTTTATTTTTTTTCATTACCACTGGAAGGGTTTCCCTGCTTGCTAAGTATCAACCTACTCTTTTCTGTGTGTGCATTTTTCCACATTATCGGACTGTCTTTTCTTAGTCTCCTCTAGAGACTCCTACCTCAAGGATTCTAGCTGGTTTTGTACTGAGGAATCACAGTCTTTCTCTTGTAAATTTTGGTCCTAGTGGATTGAAAATAGCTACCATAGACAATCTAAGACTGGGCAAATTGAATGAGATCTTTAATTTCTAAAGAGTCGAGTACCACTTTGATACACTTGTAAATATCTGCAAAGATGGCAAAATCTTACTGAGCATGTTTCATGTCCTGAGAGCTTGACTTGGTAACCATCAGGTTGAGGGTGCCAAAATATGGCTGGACAGAAATGTGTACTGAACGTTTGCAACAAAGTCCCTACAAAACTGCTCCCAACCCTCCAGTGACAATAGCCATTATTAAGAATGTTCCAGTCAGATTAAAATCATTCACACATAATACATTCAGTTCAGTCACTAGGTCATGTCCGACTCTTCATGACTCCATGGACTGCAGCACGCCAGGCTTCCCTCTCCATCACCAATTCCCAGAGCTTGCTCAAACTCATGTCCATCGAGTCAGTGATGCCATCCAACCATCTCATCCTCTGCTGTCCCCTTCTTCTCCTGCCCTCAATCTTTCGCAGCATCAGGGTCTTTTCCAATGAGTTGACTCTTCGCATCAGCTGGCCAAAGTATTGGAGCTTCATCTTCAGCATCAGTCCTTCCAGTGAATATTCAGGACTGATTTCCTTTAGGACTGACTGGTTGGACTCTCAAGAGTTGCCTCCAACACCACAATTCAAAAGTATCAATTCTTTGGCACTCAGCTTTGTTTATAGTCCAACTCTCACATCCATACATGACTCCTGGAAAAACCATAGCTTTGACTAGATGGGCCTTTGGCGGCCAAGTAATATCTCTGCTTTTTAATATACTGTCTAGGCTGGTCATAACTTTCCTTCCAAGGTGTAAGCGTCTTTTAATTCATGGCTGCAGTCACCATCTGCAGTCATTTTGGAGCCCCCCCAAAATAAAGTCTGTCACTGTTTCCATTGTTTCTCCATCTATTTGCCATGAAGTGATGGGACCAGATGCCAAGATCTTAGTTTTCTGAATGTTGAGTTTTAATCTAACTTTTTCTTTCTGCTCTTTCACTTTCATCAAGAGGCTCTTTAATTCTTCTTCACTTTCTGATAAGACATATACCACTTTCACACATATACATTATCATGTATAAAATAGTAGGAAGTTGTTATAGAACACAGGGAGCTCAGCCCAGTGCTCTGTGATGATCTGTAAAGGTGGGATGGGGTGTTGGAGGGAGGTTCAAGAAGGAAGAGTTATATGAATACTTAGTCTGAATCCCATTGTTGTACTGCAGAAACTGACAAAATATTGTAAAATAATTATCTTCTTATTAAACTACATTTTTAAAAATGTAAAAGAGAGAGAGAGGGAAAGGAAATTTAGAAAAGAGTTTACTTAAAGGCAAAGTCTTCTAATTTCAACATGGCTTTATTGAAAGTTTCATTGCAAAAAATAATAATAAAAAGGATAAGTAGTACCTAAAAAAAACCTAGTTAAATGTAAACAAAATCCACTAAGTTACATTCCATATCTAACTTTGAAGGATGGCTACAGTGTGTGCCTCTCCCAGAGCTGGCAAGACTCAAGAATTATCTGGTAAACTGCTGTCTTATTCCCTTAAGCAACAGAGGTGAAATTAAAAATTAATAAAAAAAGAGAAAAACTTCTTGATTTCTAGGAAATATTGAAATCACACTCCCAACTTTAAACCTGACTCAGAACCTGCAGATGGCATTCTGGAAAAACTAAAAGAAGAATACTAAGGGTGAGAATTTTTATTAGAATCAGCCCCCCTGCATTACTATATCCAGCTGAGACAGGGAAATAAAATTTCACATTTTTATCTTCCTTTTTTCCCAATCCATACCTATTGGTTATTGACCCCATTTTTTCCCTAAGGATCTCTCCCCCAAAATCTATTGTCTTCTTGCTTGTCTTAGTTTATATCCTAAGAATGAGAATTATCCTTCTGCCTGCCTAGGACATTAGTTGTTGGTTATTTAATTTATCTTTGGGAGTGACTCTAGAGTTTGTAAAGATAATATATTTTGAACTGTTTTGAGGTGTTCAGTATTTCCCCAATGTTTACTGTTTGGCTCAGCTGAAAATTGTCAGGGGCTTCCCAGGTAGCTCAGCTGGTGAAAAATCCACCTGCAATGCAGAAGACCCTGCTTGGATTCCTGAGTTGGGAAGTTCCCTTTGAGAAGAGATAGGCTACCCACTCCAGTATTCTTGGGCTTCCCTGGTGGCTCAGACAGTAAAGATTCCACTTGCAATGTGGAAGACCTGAATTGAACATCCCTAGGTTGGGAAGATCCCCTGGAGGAGAGCATGACAACCCACTCCACGATTCTTGCCTGGAGAATCCCCATGGACAGAGGAGCCTGGCAGGATACAGTTTCATGGGGTCACACTGTGGGAAACAACTGAGCAACTAAGCACATCACAAAAAAATTGACAAGATATTAAAAATAAATTTTAGTATAACTTTCTAATAAAAAATTGGTCAAATTAGAAGCTGATATTTGGAGCCCTTCTCCTCTAGGCTAAATTTACCCATTGGGGTGGGGGTGGGATGTCCAACATAGGTGAAAGCATTTATCAGTCCTTTAGCATCCAGATTACAAACTAACTCTTTGAAGAATTGGGAGGAATGGTCCTTATTCAACAAAGTCTTCCAAATCTAAAACTAAAGCTGAAGAGGCACCTCAATTTCCCCAGAACATCCCCTATTTATATTTAAAGACTTATAATTTAAATGTTTTCCCTATGTGGTTGGAGATATAAAAGATTCACAGCATCTCCTCTGGAAACTCTCATCTTGACTAGCTCTAATTCCTTTGGTGACAAAGGTCTGTATAGTCAAATCTATGATTTTTCCACATGTGCTCTGCATACAATGACAATTTTACCTCTTCTCTTTCAATTTGGATAATTTTATTTATTTTTCTTGTCTGATTGCTGTGGCTAGGACTTTTAATACTATGTTGAATAGAAGTAGTGATAGTGAGCATCTTTGTCTTGTTCCAGATTTTAGTGGGAAGGCTTTCAGCTTTTTGCCATTGAGCACTACATTAGTTATGAGTTTGTCATGAATACCTTTTATTATGTTGGGATGTGCTCTCTATATATTTATTTTATCATGTTCAGTTCAGTTCAGTCACTCAGTGGTTCCCGACTCTTTGCGACCCCCTGAATCACAGCACGCCAGGCCTCCCTGTCCATCACCAACTCCTGAAGTTCACTCAAACTCATGTCCATCGAGTCGGTGATGCCATCCAGCCATCTCATCCTCTGTCATCCCCTTTTCCTCCTGCCCCCAATCCCTCCCAGCATCAGAGCTTTTCCACTGAGTCAACTCTTCGCATGAGGTGGTCAAAGTACTGGAGTTTCAGCTTTAGCATTACTCCTTCCAAAGAACACCCAGGACTGATCTCCTTCAGAATGGACTGGTTGGATCTCCTTGCAGTCCAAGGGACTCTCAAGAGTCTTCTCCAACACCACAGTTCAAAAGCATCAATTCCTCAGCGCTCAGCTTTCTTCACAGTCCAACTCTCACATCCGTACATGACTACTGGAAAAACCATAGCCTTCACTAGATGGACCTTTGTTGTCAAAGTAATGTCTTTGCTTTTGAATATGCTATCTAGGTTGGTCATAACTTTTCTTCCAAGGAGTAAGTGTCTTTTAATTTAATGGCTGCAGTCACCATCTGCAATGATTTTGGAGCCCAAAAAAATAAAGTCTGACACTGTTTCCACTGTTTCCCCATCTATTTCCCATGAAGTGATGGGACCAGATGCCATGATCTTAATTTTCTTGTTAAGCTTTAAGCCAACTTGTTCACTCTCCTCTTTCACTTTCCTCAAGAGGCTTTTTAGTTCCTCTTCACTTTCTGCCATAAGGGTGGTGTCATCTGCATTTCTGAGGTTATTGATGTTTCTCCAGGCCATGTTGATTCCAGCTTGTGCTTCTTCCAGCCCAGCGTTTCTCATGATATACTCTGCATCTAAGTTAAATAAGCAGGGTGACAATATACAGCCTTGACATACTCCTTTTCCTATTTGGAACCAGCCTGTTGTTCCATGTCCAGTTCTACCTGTTGCTTCCTGACCTGCATATAGGTTTCTCAAGAGGCAGGTCAGGTGGTCTGGTATTCCCATCTCTCTCAGAACCTTCCACTGTTTATTGTCATCCACACAGTCAAAGGCTTTGGCATAGTCAATAAAGCAGAAATAGATGTTTTTCTGGAACCCTCTTGCTTTTTCCATGATCCAGCGGATGTTGGCATTTTGATCTCTCATTCCTCTGTCTTTTCTGAAACCAGAGTGAACATCAGGAAGTTCACGGTTCACGTATTGCTGAAGCCTGGCTTGGAGAATTTTGAGCATTACTTTGCTAGTGTGTGAGATGACTGCAATTGTGCAGTAGTTTGAGCATTCTTTGGCATTGCCTTTCTTTGGGATTGGAATGAAAACTGACCTTTTCCACTTCTGTGGCCACAGCTGAGTTTTCCAAATTTGCTGGCACATTGAGTGCAGCACTTCCACAGCATCATCTTTCAGGATTTGAAACTGCTCAACTGGAATTCCATCACCTCCACTAGCTTTGTTCATAGTGATCCTTTCTCAGGCCCACTTAACTTCACATTTCAGGATGTCTGACTCTAGGTGAGTGATCACACCGTCGTGATTATCTTGGTCTTGAAGATCTTTTTTGTGTAGTTCTTCTGTGTATTCTTGCCATCTCTTCTTAATATCTTCTGCTTCTGTTAGGTCCATACCATTTCTGTCCTTTATCGAGCCCATCTTTGCATGAAATGTTCCCTTGGTATCTCTAATTTTCTTGAAGAGATCTCTAGTCTTTCCCATTCTGTTGTTTTCCTCTATTTCTTTGCATTGATCACTGAGGAAGGCTTTTTTATCTCTTCTTGCTATTCTTTGGAACTCTGCATTCAGATGCTTATGTCTTTCCTTTTCTCCTTTGCTTTTAACTTCTCTTCTTTTCACAGCTATTTGTAAATAAATTTCAAATTTGTCAAATACTTTTTCTGCATCTATTGAGGTGATTGTTCTGTTTTTGATTTTTTGCTGTTGCTATCACGGTGTATTACACAGATTGATTTGTATATGTTGAATCATCCTTGTTCGCTTGGAATAAATCTCACTTGGTCATGGTGTAGGATTTTTTCATGTGTTGCTGGACTTCATTTGCTAATATTTTCTTAAGAATTTTTGCACCTATATTCGTGAAAGATATTGGCCTGTCATTTTCTTTTTTTTTGATGGTGTCTTTGTCTTATTTTGATATCAGTGTGATGGTGGTTTCAAGGAATATCTTTGGTAGTATTCCCTCCTAGTCAATCTTTTGGAAAAGCTGGAGAAGAATAGGTATAAATTTTTCTATGTATCCTTGGTAGAATTTGCCTATGAAGCCATCTGGCCCTGCTATTTTGTTTGTAGGGAGATTTTTTTCTTTTTTAACAAACTCTTTTTCACATCTAGTGATCTGTCTTTTCAAATTATCTATTTCTTCTTGATTCAGTTTAGGTGGGCTGATGTTTTCTTAGATCAGTCACCCAAGATATAGAAATAAAAACAAAACTAAATAAGTGCTACCTAATGGAACTTACAAGCTTTTGTACAGCAAAGGAAACCCTAAAAAAAGACAACCTCTGAAATGGGAAAATATTTCCAATTCAAGAGGAAACAAACCACCCAAGCAAAAAAATGGGCAGAAGATCTTAATAGTCATTCTTCCAGAGAAGACATATCTATAGCCAGTATGCACATGAAAAGACACTCACCATTACTAATTATTTGAGAAATGCACATTTAAACTACAATGGGGTTATTACCTCACACTGGTCAGGATGCCCATCATTAAAAGGTCTACAAATAACAAATGCCAGAGAGGGTGTGGAGAAAAGGGAAACCTCCTATAATGTCAGTGGGAGTGTAAGTTGGTGCAGCCACTGTCAAAAAAAAATTATGAAGGTTCCTCAGAAAACTAAAAATAGAATTACTGTATTATCCAGCAATCTAACATCTAGGTGTATAGCCATTTCAGTTCAGTCTGGGTATATAGCCAGACAAAATTATAATCCAAAAAGATACATGCATCCCTGTGTTCATAGCAGCACTATTCACAATAGCCAAAACATAGAAAATTAAAATGTCCTTTGACAGATGAATTGATAAAGACATGGTTCATATGTACAATGGAATACTACTTGTACATAAAAAAGAACAACATGAATGCAACTACAGATTATCATATTAAGTGAAGTAAGTCAGAAAGAGAAAGACAAATACCATATAATATCACTTATATGTGGAATCTAGTAGATTATAGTAGAAATGAACCTATTCACAAAACAGAAACAGACTCACAGACCTAGAGATCAGACTTGTCGTAGCCTAGGGGAAGGGGAGGAGAGGGAACAACTGGGAATTTGGCATTGATGGATGGATACTATTGCACTGAGAATTGGTAAGCAACAAGGTCCTGCTGTATAGTACTGGGAAGTATATTCAATCTACTTGGATAAGCCATAATGAAAATGAATATTTTAAAAAGAATTAATGTATGTGCAAAATTTAGTCATGTTTTTGTAAAATGTGAAACTGACACAACATTGTAAATCAGCCATACTTCAATTAAGAAAAAATGTTTTATGAAAAAAAAAAAAAACCTGTCTTTTTCTCTGTTAGTTCTCCAAAGTGAAATTAGACAGCTTAATATAAACTATAGAAAAGTTGTCATAGTAGGCCATGTTTATCCAATCTCTGTACTGTTGCTGTATGGACCATTCAGAAAGTTTACCAATATATTTGATGACATCACCTGGGGCATTAAAATTGCAAACCAGCAAAATGTGTCAGATTGCTCCTGCCTGCCCTCACTCCACCTGAAGGTGTTTCAAGCCTGACGTATAGAAATCTCAACTGACAGCTTGAGGACTCAGATATTGGGTTTGTAATTTGCTCCAAGCATTAATTTTTGTTTTCCTTTTGCTTCCCTCAGTGTTTGATAAACTGATAAGTAACCATAGTTATATTGTACTATGTAATATGTCACGTTAAAAAAAAAAAAATCCAGTCTTGGGCTGCAAAGATTCAGTCTTTAACTGCATGATCACATCTTTGGCTTTTTCAGAAAAATATATGTCTAGAAGAGACAAAAAAATAATCTTTGGCTTCCTAGAAGTCATTTGTCAAGTTCTGCCAGTAACAAACTGAAAAGTGAAAGAGAATTGTTCATTCATATTTAACAATAGTTAATGCCTCTAGTAGAAGCTCCAAAGACTCTCTATGTTCCCCACTCTGTATTTTCACTTCCTAATCAGAAAAATGAGCATAATAGTATATTTATTTCATAAGGTTGTTATTAGGGTTAAATGTTAGCATAAATGGGGCATTTAGTAACATATAAGGAATATTGTGAAAGTCATTCAGTTTTGTCTGACTCTTTGCGACCTTATGGACTACACAGTCCATGGAATTCTCTAGGCTAGAATACTGGAGAGGATCACCTTTCCCTTGCAGGGGATCTTCCCAACCCAGGGATTGAATCCAGGTCTCCCACAACGCAGGCAGATTCTTTACCAGCTAGCCACCAGGGAAGCCCAAGGAGTATAATAACTGATATCTATATGTGAGCCATAATTAATTGTTCTCTGTACTTTTATGTATGTACATACTTTATGTACTTGTGCTACTTGTACTTTTTATGCTATTGCTTACTCAGATCTTCTCCAGGGTCACTACAGCTGTCAAGGTCACTCACTGGTTGGAATGATAAATAAGGCTTATTTATCAAAGTGGCTTGATAAAGTTCCCAGTTGGGAAAAATGCTTGTGGATCACTTCTTGGCTGCCTCTTAGCTGTTCAGATATGGCCTAACCCTCATGTTACTGACTTCTGTGGGACACAACTTCCTGGAACAGGTCCATCCCAGTGATGTGAGACAAAGCAAATTTAAAATGGATCAAACTTAAAATGGATCAAACTTAAAATGGATCAAACTTAAAATGGATATTTTCAGAGAAAACCATGTTGACCAAATGAGGGAAATATAAAATGTGAAATAAAATGGTGTATGTAGGTCAAAAGATTTAAGAGCCATTAAAAGGGTGGACCTTACCCACATCTTCATCGGGTGGAACCATATATTTTGAAATGGGCCAAATTGTAAATATTCTGAGGCCTCTGAGAGAACATCTGCAACATCTCATGGTTAGGGTTCAGTTAGTTCAGTTCAGTTACTCAGTTGTGTCCGACTCTTTGTGACCTCATGGACTTTAGGACTCTAGGCCTCCCTGTGCTTCACCAACTCCTGGAGTTTACTCACATTCATGTCCATCAAGTTGGTGATACCATCCAACCATCTCATCCTCTGATGTCCCCTTCTCCTCCTGCCCTCAGTCTTTCCCAGCATCAGGGTTTTATCAAATGAGCCAGTTCTTCACATCAGGTGGTCAAAGTATCAGAGCTTCAGCTTCAGCATCTGTCCTTCCAGTGAATATTCAGGACTGATTTCCTCTAGGATTCACTGGTTGGATCTCTTTTCAGTCCAAGGAACTCTCAAGAGTTCTCCAACACCACAATTTAAAAGCATCAATTCTTCCACACTCAGCTTTCTTTATAGTCCAACTCTCAGGTCCATACATGTCTATGGTAAAAACCATAGCTTTGACTAGATGGACCTTTGTCAACAAAGCAATGTCTCTGCTTTTTAATATGCTGTCTTGGTTGGTCATAGCTTTTCCTCCAAGGAGCAAGCGTCTTTTAATTTCATGGCTGCAGTCACCATCTGCATTGATTTTGGAGCCCAAAAAAATAAAGTCTGACACTGTTTCCACTGTTTCCCCATCTATTTGCCATGAAGTGTTGGGACCAGATGCCATGACCTTAGTTTTGTGAATGTTGAGTTTTAATCCAACTTTTTCACTCTCCGCTTTCACTTGCATCAAGAGGCTTTTTAGTTCCTCTTCACTTTCTGCCATAAGGGTGATGTCATCTGCATATCTGAGTTATTGATATTTCTCCCAGCAATCTTGATTCCAGCTTGTGCTTCATCCAGCCCAGTATTTCTCATGATGTACTCTGCATCTAAGTTAAATAAGCAGGGTGACAGTATACAGCCTTGATGTACTCCTTTTCCAATTTGGAACCAGTCTGTTTTTCCATATCCAGTTCTAACTGTTGCTTCTTGACTTGCATACAGATTGCTCAGGAGGCAGCTCGGATGGTTTGGTATTCCCATCTCTTGAAGAGTTTTCCACAGTTTTTGTGATCCACACAGTCAAGGCTTTGGCATAGTCAGTAATCCTTACTTTAACTCCCTCTAGTGTCAGTTTTATGGATCTTCCCTTGCTCACTCGGTAAAGCATCTGCCTGCAATGCAGGAGACCCAGGTTCGATCCCTGGGTCGGGAAGATTCCCTGGAGAAGGAAATGGCAACCCACTCCAGTATTCTTGCCTGGAGAATCCCATGAACAGAGGAGCCTGGCAGGCTATAGGCCATGGGGTCGCAAGAGTCAGACATGACTTGGTGACTAAACCACCACCACTAGTGACAGTTTAAACAATGAATCATGTTTTGCCAAGAGGGACTGGGCTACCTTAGTGGCTCAGACCATGAAGAATCTGACTGCAGTGCATGAGACCCAGGGATTGACCCAATGGTTACCCTCTCCATTACTCTTGCTTGGAGAATCCCACGGACAGAGGAGCCTGGCAGGCTACAGTCCACAGGGTCATGAGAGCTGGACAGGACTTAGTGGTTAAACCACCACCCACTTCTGCTTCCAACTACAATTTAAATATGCTCCAACGTAAATGCTTTGTAATGCAAACCTCTGTCTTAACCTTTAAAAGCCCCTTCCTTTTGCTCTTTAGTACAACAGGGTTTGGGTTTATATATGAACCTGTATGGCCTGAATTGCAATTATTTGACCAAAAAAATGTTTTTTGTTTGAGTCTTGCCTTCTAGGTTGTTTTTTGTTGACACACAGTTTAGTGACAATATGGAATAGTAGAAAGGAAACAGATTTCTAAACCAGACCATTTGGCTTTAAATCCCTTCAATCACTAGTTCCGGAAGAAGGAAATGGCAACCCACTTCAGTATTCTTGTCTCTTGGACAGAGGAGCCTGGTGGGCTATAGTCCATGGGATTGCAAAAGATTCAGACAGAATTTACTGATTAAACAACACAAAAGTAAATTTCTAGCAATTTGGGCTCTGTGGATGTACTTGGACACTAAGACTAACCTGTAGTTTGTTGTGAAAAGAAGAGACACAAAGTGAATTCATTCAATAAGCGTTCAGTAAAGTGTAGCTGTTATTATTCTTAGAATAATTCCAAATACACTCTCTGGCTTATGTTTCCAGAAATAAAGCTTTTTAGTACAGACAGTATATTCAAGGCACTTAGGGATAAACTAGCACAAATTATTATCATTATTACAATTATAACTCATTTTTAAAAGAGTCCTCAGATAGATCACGTTTATAATGTTTCCTATATACCAGGTTACTTTATGCTTTTCCAAACCATACTGTCTCCCCTTCAAGCAATTATTCCACCAACTTTTTACCTTTTGTCATTCAAACTATTCGTAAAAATCGACATTTTTCACAAAATATTTTCAGAAGAATAGGAAGCTACTGGTAATGCACTTTGCACCTCCTTTGCAAAGATATATCATCAAGGATGCAGATTTAACAGTTAAGTTTTCCATGCAGTTTTATTTGAACTTTTAGAGTATTTAAATGTGTCATTTGATAAAGTAATTTTTCCTAGAACTAATAGCCCACTCTGCTTTCAATATTTGAGTTTATAAATTTGAGTGATGGTATGTAATTTTCTGATATCAACTGCATTTGTAATTAATTTCATAACGGGGATCCCTATTTTATACTTGCTCTGTAGGAAAAACCCAACTGTTTTTATCAAAGATTTCACTTTTTCTTAGTAAAATATTAAAGCTCTTGATGGTTACACTTCATTATTTGACAACAAAGAGGGAACTAGGGAAGAGCGAATTGAATTTTCCAAAAAGTTCTTTTTGGTCAATGTTCACCCTAATACTTTCTATTCATAACTTTCTGTCTGATTCTTTGAAGTGATGACAGTTTTATATTCTATTCTACCCACAAACTGAAATTCACCAATATGTCATATTACCTATTCACTCTTTTCCTATTATTCTGTTATATAATAATTAAGGTCTATTTCCTAAAGCACTTCTAAGCTAGCATTCCTTTTTTATTATTTGAGAATATAACAATATATTTCCATCAAAACATTCATGTTTATCAAATGTTAAACCACAGCATGATAAAGATATCAATATGTTCCATCCAAAACCAGATGCATTAAGCATTACTTGATATAAAATTGACTACTTTATTGCATTTTGTTATAAAACAAAAATGTAATAATTATTAAGTATACTCTAGGATGTCTATAAAATTCATAATTAAGATGGAATCTCAACATTTTGAAATGCATTTAAAATATTTTTATCTTTTTTTTCTTTTCTTTTGAAGCTACACTTTAAAGCATTTAATGATCACACATGAAAATGCGTCATAAATGGACATGGATCTAATGCCAGTCTATACATCAGGTAACTGAGCAAGGACAGCTGGACCAGCACAAAAGGAAGGGACACATCTCAGCAGAAGACTTGGCAACGTACAGAGGAACGTTGCCCAAAGATAATGATGCAACGAGATAGAGGAGGCAAGAAATGTTCTTGTTTGATTCAAGCATCATCTTCTGTCAGCAATTCGTTTGAGAGTCCAAGTTACCTTAATAAATGTTTGCCAATGTTAAAGATTTGGCTTTCTTGACTAGATGTCTGAAAGGATTTTTTATGGTAGCCCTAAGGCCTGGATGGGCTTCCCCGGTGGCTTAGCCAGAAAGAATCAGTTTGCAATGCAGGAGGCAAGAGACTGGTTCCTTGGATCTCTAGGTCAGGAAAATTTCCTGGAGGAGGAAATGGCAATTTATTCAGGTATTCTTGCATGAAAAGATTCCATGGACAGAGGAGCCTGGAGGGCTGCAGTTCTTGGGGCAGCAAATAATCGGATGAGACCGAGCACAGCACATAGCACAAGGCCTGGGTAAGATTGTTTTTTTTTAAATTATGGTCCTTATCAAGATTATTTGCGGTGGTTTATCATCTCTTGAATGGCTGGAAATTGCTGTTTTACTGGTTGTGTAATCTCTAATGACATATTTCAAACAAATATCTTTTCAGGAGAGTCTTTCAAGGTCTTGACCCTAACTTGAACATTTACTTTTTCCTTTGCTGAAAAGACACATAGGGCAACAATAAGGGGTATCATTGTTATAAAATATGTATTTAACTGAAATCACTGTATTAGTGCTCAGTTCCATCAAATCTGTTATGTTTTTCCCAAGACACACACTGAACAAACAAAAGTAATAAAATTCACTTTGTAAAATATGTAGGGTCCTTTTAAGTTAATACTGACCTCAGATTTGACAAACTTTTTCAAGCTTTCAAATGTTATGATAAAAAAATAATGACTGAGTAAATTTAATGCAGTCTTTCAGTCTATGATTAAACACCATGGAATATTGTGAGAGCATGTGTTTGCACACGTATGTGAATTTTCATGTTTGAATAGTCTATTATATTAGCTATAGCATGAATTTGATTACAGGGCAAATAGGTAAGTGATCTAATGAACTTGATAACCTGGTGAATGTATATAATTCTATTTATAATTTTGTGTAGGTTAATCATTATTTTCAAGTTATACTAATACTGTAAGTGTGGATAATTGTAATAAACTTAGAAATATATAAGATACTAAAGGAAATTAACACAAATTTTTTACTTCTTTGTAGCAAAAATTGATTTTCATCAAAGAAAATCCTACCCAAATAAATGGTAAAATTTTACAACAAGAATATAATCAGTACCCTGATAAAAATTATCATTGCTGACTATCTGACTAACCTTAGAACACAGTTTATAATCTTGATTTTTTTTCCTCAGAGAAGATCTGTCAGAAGGACAGAAAAGATGTGTCAGAAGTAAGAGTCACAAGATCAAATTATCCAAGTAGTGATGGTTGCTTATGAAGATAGACATAAAATAAAGAAACAAAAGAAATCATGACAGCAACCACACAACTAGATCTCAAGTAAAACAGTAGGATGAGTCTCTGCCTCTCAATATACAACAGGAAAGACCAAGAATATTGTGGTAATGCTATCATGTCTATCACCCATTAAAAAAAAAAAAAGATATCTGCTTTTCCCTGTTCTCAAGACTATCATTCAAAGGACAGTGTTCTCAGTACTCTGCTATTCTACTTTAATTTCTTCTTTTATTTTCTATATCTTCTTCTACAATGACTACCATTCTTTAAAAATAATCCCTATACCTCTGGTCTGTTCGAAATTTGAACTCCTACCCAAGTAAGATGCTTATTAGTTCAATCAGTCATCATGCTGTATAGAACCCAGTATAGAAGTAAGGTGCAGTATTCACATGTGAGGTTATCTCAGAAATTAGAAGCTTTCCACTTTTTCTAACCGCTAGGTACATGGCTTTTGTTAGAGTGATCCATTGGTCAATAAGTTGAGGCTCGTGAAGTATAATCACATGATGCACAATTAGATCGATTTTTCTTAGGTGTCAATAGCTGCAGCCACTTTCATTAGAAGGAAATTAGAGATCCAGAAGACACTTAAGAGCTTTCTTAACTTCTCTCTGTGTACCAGCAAAACTCACATACACTTGTTCTTTTCCACACTTGCATTGTTCCTTGTATACACATAAAATAAAAAAATACTGTGTCTATATCACAAACATTGAACTAAATGTTGAAGATAATAGCACTAAAGAGAATTAGCCCATTCTTTACCCTCACAATGTGTACACTCTAGTGGGAAGGACTGGTATACAACTAGTAAGATAGTTGATTATTAAAATTAGTCTACATTTTATGTTAGATATATATAATATCTGGAGAGTATACAAAAGGAAGAAGAAAGATTTTTGTGTGGAAGAAATTTTTTTTTAAGGTGAGTTTTGAAGCGGTATAGGGGTTAGGTAGGGAATGAAATTTTTGAGTGAGGTGAATAGGAGCAAAGACCCTAAACAAGAAAGGGCAGTTGTTACATCAAAATCATTGAGAAACAAAGTAAAGATCATAATGAGAAAGGCAGAGTGCACATGTAGGTATTTTGTGTTTGGAAGTGTGTACAAAATGCTGATATGAAAGAAACTAAGCAGTCAGAAGACAGAGCACACTGAACATGCCATTTAGATGATACAAATGATTTTGGATTTTTAAACGACCAGTAATGCCTTTAGCTAATTTTAAACAAGGGGAAGATATGAACAGGTTTATCCTTAAAAAATCAAAATAAGAAAAATGAGAATTGATGAATTCTATTATCTAATCAACAATTCATATTCAGATAGTCCCAATAACACTCTTGAGAGATTTTTTCCCCCTATAATTGTGATTTAATCAAGGATCACACATTGCAGTTAGCTTCAGTATCTTATTTCCCCTGAATTTGGAATAGTTCTTTATCCTTTATTTGGTTAATTTTGCTTTTGCTTTTCTTTTCTGATTTTTCATGTTTTTGAAAAAGACTAGAATGTCCCTCAGTTTGGGTTTGTCTGATGTTTGCCCATGTTTAGTTTCAGGTAATTTATTTTTGTCAGAAATGCCACAGACACGATGTTTTCCTCTCTCTCTCTCTCTTTTTTAAATTTCAGAGCTTTATTGTATTGCACTAAAGAAACGGCTGGATTGTTATACAATGTTCTCTCGTGTTCAGTTTTGTTTTGCTTTGTTTTTTACTTTACAATATTGTAGTGGTTTTGCCATACATTGAAATGAATCAGCCACGGGTGTACATGTGTCCCCCATCCTGAACCCCCCTCCCACCTCCCTCCCCATTTCATCCTTCAGGGTCATCCCAGTGCACCAGCCGTGAGCACCCTGTCTCATGCATTGAACCTGGACTGGCAGTTTGTTTCACATATGATATTATACATGTTTCAATGCCATTCTCCCAAATCATCTCACCTTCTCCCTCTCCCACAGAGTCCAAAAGACTGTCTATACATCTGTGTTTCTTTTGCTGTCTCACATACAGGGTTATCATTACCATCTTTCTAAATTCCATATGTATGTGTTAGTATACTGTATTGGTGTTTGTCAGAAGACAAATGCCATTGATTTAACATCGGTGATGATAACTTCAGAGAACAAATAACTATATTAGTAAAAGTAAGAGAAAATTACATATAGATGTATATATTTACAAGCTATTTATCATTTTTAATCTGCTCCATAGATCCATATTTCCACTATGAGGAACTTCCTCATGCTTTTCTTTTGTAACACAGATTTCCTGGGGAATTAGTTTTCCTTTTCCTGAGATTATCTTGGCACCCCACTCCAGTACTCTTGCCTGGAGAACCCCATGGATGAAGGGGCCTGGTAGGCTGCAGTCCATGGGATCGCAAAGAGTCAGACACGACTGAGCGACTTCAATTTCACGTTTTACTTTCATGTATTGGAGAAGGAAATGGCAACCCACTCCAGTGTTCTTGCCTGGAGAATCCCAGGGATGGCAGAATCTGGTGGGCTGCTGTCTATGGGGTCGCACAGAGTCGGACGTGACAGAAGCGACTTAGCAGCAGCAGCAGCAGCAGCAGCATATATTTATGAAAGATATTTAGACTGAATGAAAATTCTTATTTTATAGGATTTTTTGTTTGTTTCTTTTCACATTTTAAAGATGGTCTTACCTTATGCTTTGGCTTCCAGTGTCTCTGATAAGAAGTCAGATTTTAGTTGTATCATTTTTTCCCCCTGTGTATACTATATAAATTGTTTTTCTCTGGCTATTCTCTGGCTATTTCTTTATCTTTGATTTTTATTAGTTTGACTGTGATAGATGTAAATGCGATTTTTGCTGGGTTTATCTTGCTTGGCATTTACTGAGACTCTTGGACTTATAAGTGTGTGTATGACTGAGAATCAAATATTCTTATCTTCCTTCCAATCACATCTACATCATACTGTTGGTTATGTTCTTCCAATCCTTAAGACTACTTTTTTTTCCCATTAAATTTATCTGTTTTTCACATTGAGTGACTGAAATGAATACCTTTAGTTTTTTTTGAATACTTAAAGAAAATGCCATATTACCTGAAATCTATTACAATGTATTGCCTGTAACATGTAACATTGTATTATATATCATCATGAAGCAGATAAAATACATTATTACCAATTCAACCTTAATATACCATTGGTTGTAAGATGCATTCCAACTTTAGATATATTAAAATCTGGGGGGAAAAATCCTCTCCCAGACCTGACAGAAGACTGTATTTTATAAAAAATATTTTAAAAGTAGTAAAATGGGTAAATCATTTTCTCCTTCTTCCCTACAGAATACTAATTTTGTTTCATAAATTATAATTGTGCCGCCTTGTATAAGAGGAAGCTGATTTTCATTATCCTAAATTAACCATGATAATTTCATCTCCTTTTTCACTGACTGACTGAAGGACCCAGGTTTAATCCAGTCAATGAAAAACATTTGTCTAGGGGTTGCTACTGAGTTGGGTGCTGTCTTTTGCTAAGCTGAACCAATCAAATGCAAGGAAAGACTAGTTTTTCATAAGAGAAGGAATTTTCATATCAGCTCGATATAATTAAGGAATTGTGTTGCAGTTATCAGCTAGCTTGCAAATCAGAAGGAAAGCCAGTCTGAAAACCAAATCAATACACAAGGAGGACAGAGAAACGGAGACTGTTCCCTGAGCAAACCAATGTCTCAGTTCATTTCAGTTCAGTCGCCCAGTCGTGTCCCACTCTTTGCGACCCCATGAATCGCAGCATGCCAGGCCTCCCTGTCCATCACCAACACCAGGAGATCACTCAGACACACGTCCATTGAGACAGTGTTGCCATCCAGCCATCTCATCCTCTGTCGTCCCCTTCTCCTCCTGCCCCCAATCCCTCCCAGCATCAAAATGTTTTCCAATGAGTCAACTGTTGCATGAGGTGCCCAAAGTATTGGAGTTTCAGCTTTAGCATCATTCCTTCCAAAGAAATCCCAGGGCCGATCTCCTTAAGAATGGACTGGTTGGATCTCCTTGCAGTCCAAGGGATGCTCAAGAGTCTTCTCCAACGCCACAGTTCAAAAGCATCAATTCTTCGGCACTCAGCCTTCTTCACAGTCTAACTCTCACATCCATACATGACCACAGGAAAAACCATAGCCTTGACTAGACAGAACTTAATCGGCAATGTAATGTCTCTGCTTTTGAATATGCTATCTAGGTTGGTCATAACTTTTTTTCCAGGGAGTAAGGGTCTTTTAATTTCATGGCTATAGTCACCATCTGCAGTGATTTTGGAGACTAAAAAATAAAGTCTGACATTGTTTCCACTGTTTCCCCATCTATTTCCCATGAAGTGATGGGACCAGATGCCATGATCTTCATTTTCTGAATGTTGAGCTTTAAGCCAACTTTTTCACTCTCCTCTTTCACTTTCATCAAGAGGCTTTTTAGCTCCTCTTCACTTTCTGCCATAAGGATGGTGTCATCTGCATATCTGAGGTTATTGATATTTCTCCTGGCAATCTTGATTCCAGCTTGTATTTCTTCCAGTCCAGTGTTTCTCATGATGTACTCTGCATAGAAGTTAAATAAGCAGGGTGAGAATACACAGCCTTGACGGACTCCTTTTCCTATTTGAAACCAGTCTATTGTTCCATGTCCAGTTCTGACTGTTGCTTCCTGGCCTGCATACAGATTTCTCAAGAGGCAGGTCAGGTGGTCTGGTATTCCCATCTCTTTCAGAATTTTCCACAGTTGATTGTGATCCACACAGTCAAAGGCTATGGCATAGTCAATAAAGCAGAAATAGATGTTTTTCTGAAACTCTCTTGCTTTTTCCATGATTCAGGAGATGTTGCAATTTGATCTCTGGTTCCTCTGCCTTTTCTAAAACCAGCTTGAACATCAGGAAGTTCATGGTTCACATATTGCTGAAGCCTGGCTTGGAGAATTTTGAGCATTACTTTACTAGCATGTGAGATGAGTGCAATTGTGTGGTAGTTTGAGCATTCTTTGGCATTGTCTTTCTTTGGGATTGGAATGAAAACTGACCTTTCCAGTCTGTGGCCACTGCTGAGTTTTCCAAATTTGCCGGCATATTGAGTGCAGCACTTCCACAGCATCATCTTTCAGGATTTGAAATAGCTCTACTGGAATTCCATCACCTTCACTAGTTTTGCTCGTAGTGATGCTTTCTAAGGCCCACTTGACTTCACATTCCAGGATGATTGGCTCTAGGTGAGTGACCACACCATCGTGATTATCTTGGTCTTAAAGATGTTTTTTGTACAGTTCTTCTGTGTATTCTTGCCACCTGTTCTTAATCTCTTCTGCTTCTGTTAGGTGCATACCATTTCTGTCCTTTATCGAGCCCATCTTTGCATGAAATGTTCTTTTGGTATCTCTAATTTTCTTGAAGAGATCTCTAGTCTTTCCCATTTTGTTTTTTCCCTCCATTTCTTTGCATTGATCACTGAAGAAGGCATTCTTATCTCTTCTTGCTGCTCTTTGGAACTCTGCAATCAGATGCTATTATCTTTCCTTTTCTCCTTTGCTTTTTGCCTCTCTTCTTTTCACAGTTATTTGTAAGGCCTCCCCAGACAGCCATTTTGCTTTTTTGTATTTCTTTTCCATGGGGATGGTCTTGATCCCTGTCTCCTGTACAATGGCACAAACCTCATTCCATAGTTCATCAGGCACTCTATCTATCAGATCTAGGCCTTTAAATCTATTTCTCACTTCCACTGTATAATCATAAGGGATTTGATTGAGGTCATACCTGAATGGTCTAGTGGTTTTCCCTACTTTCTTCAATTTAAGTCTGAATTTGACAATAAGGAATTCATGATCTGAGCCACAGTCAGCTCCCTGTCTTGTTTTTGTTGACTGTATAGAGCTTCTCCATCTTTGGCTGCAGAGAATATAATCAATCTGATTTCAGTGTTGACCATCTGGTGATGTCCATGTGTGGAGTCTTCTCTTGTGTTGTTGGAAGAGGGTGTTTGCTATGACCAGTGCATTTTCTTGGCGAAACCGTATTAGTCTTTGCCCTGCTTCTTTCCGCATTCCAAGGCCAAATTTGCCTGTTACTCCACGTGTTTCTTGACTTCCTACTTTTGCATTCCCATCCCCTATAATGAAAAGGACATCTTTTTTGGGTGTTAGTTCTAAAAGGTCTTGTAAGTCTTCATAGAAGCATTCAACTTCAGCTTCTTCAGCATTACTGGTTGGGGCATAGACTTGGATTACCATGATATTGAATGGTTTGCCTTGGAGATGAACAGAGATCATTCTGTTGTTTTTGAGATTGCGTTCAAGTACTGCATTTCGGACTCTTTTGTTGACCATGATGGCTACTCCATTTCTTCTGAGGGATTCCTGCCTGCAGTAGTAGATATAATGGTCATCTGAGTTAAATTCACCCATTCCAGTCCATTTTAGTTTGCTGATTCCTAGAATGTCGATGTTCACTCTTGCCATCTCTTGTTTGACCACTTCCTATTTGCCTTGATTCATGGACCTGACATTCCAGGTTCCTATGCAATATTGCTCTTTACAGCATCGGACCTTGCTTCTATCACCAGTCACATCCACAGCTGGGTATTGTTTTTGCTTTGGCTCCATCCCTTCATTCTTTCTGGAGTTATTTCTCCACTGATTTCCAGTAGCATATTGGGCACCTACTGACCTGGGGAGTTCCTCTTTCAGTATCCTATCATTTTGCCTTTTCATACTGTCCGTGGCGTTCTCAAGGCAAGAATACTGAAGTGGTTTGCCATTCCCTTCTCCAGTGGACCACATTCTGTCAGACCTCTCCACCATGACCCGCCCGTCTTGGGTTGCCCTTCAGGCATGGCTTGGTTTCATTGATTTAGACAAGGCTGTGGTCCTAGTGTGATTAGATTGAGTAGTTTTCTGTGAGTATGGTTTCAGTGTGTCTGCCCTCTGATGCCCTCTTGCCACACCTACCATCTTACTTGGGTTTCTCTTACCTTGGGCGTGGGGTATCTCTTCACGGCTGCTCCAGCAAAGCGCAGCCACTGCTCCTTACCTTGGATGACAGGTATCTCCTCATCACCACCGTTCCTGACCTTCAACGGGGGATGGCTCCTCTAGGCCCTCCTGTGCCTGCGCAGGCACTGCTCCTTGGACACGTGGTGGCTCCTCTCAGCCGCCATCCCTGGCCTTGGATGCAGGGTAGCTCTTCTCTGCCATTCCTGCTCCATCACAGCCTGGCACCCTCAGCCACTGCCCTTGTCTTCGGACAGAGGGTAACTCCTCTTGGCCGCTGCCCTTCAGGCATGGGGTCCTCCGGGCTTCTGCCCCTGACCTCGGACGTGGGGTTGCTCCTTTTGGCCGTGCTTAGTGTGCCGGTCGCAGCAGCCTGTGCTTAGTGCGCCGGTCACAGACGCCTAGAGACCACTATACCTTTAGGTTACTTGTCAATATGCTTCTTACGTTTTATGTCAGTATGATTTAGAATTTTTATTATCTGTATCTGAAAGCACCCTAGACCATATACTGTCCAAGCAAAAGCCCACCACCTCTCATCTGGAGATTCATTTACTCCTGACAGTTTAAATTAATAACTATCCTCTTACTTTGTCTTTTTAGAAATTGGATCGATCCTTTGATTTCCCAATATCCACACCCTGTTCAGTTCAGTTCAGGCACTCAGACCTGTCCTACTCTTTGAGACCCCATGGACTGCAGCACACCAGGCTTCCCTGTCCATCACCAACTCCCAGTTTACTCTAACTCATGTCCATTGAGTCAGTGACGCCATCCAACCATCTCATCCTATGTCGTCCCCTTCTCCTCCTACCTTTAATATTTCCCAGTATCAAGGTCATTCCAATGAGTCAGTTCTTCACATCAGTTGGCCAAAGTATTGGAGTTTCAGCTTCAGCATCAGTCCTTCCAGTGAATTTTCAGAACTGATATCCTTTAGGATGGACTGGTTGGATCTCCTTGCAGTCCAAAGGACTCTCAAGAGTCTTCTCACACCCTGACCTCATCCCAGATTTGCTGCTGCCACTATCTCTCATTCCTCCTACTAATTTCCTATGACTCTGGCTGACCTATTTATCTTTCTTTCTTTATCTCTGCCCACTGTTGACAAGTGCTCTTCCTGGGACATGGCCTAGATAGGGTTGTTCGACTGAAGTTATTTTCTATATGCAGGCAATAAATCATGCTAATTATAAAGAGCATAAATCCAGGTGAAGCATAGCAGTGTAATCTCATAGCTGCTTTTCTTTTTCAGGGAATCCAGCAATTAAATGTACCGTTTGTCAGAATTGTCCCTTTGATGTTATCCTTTTACGAGTTTCAGAAAACACTTAACAGTATTAAAGTTTCTAATTCTAAACTTAATCCTGTCTTTCAGTCCACAATTTCTTTCATGACTAAGGGCCATTTAGGTTTCACTTTTCTGTTTAATTCTACATTGTCATGATATTTCAACATCTTATTTTCACAGGTAGTTTTCTTTTAAGAATTAACATGTAGTCTTATTGTCTGTATTTTTAGGATGAGAAAATTGTATTTTAAAGGATATAGTTTCCATTGTTTTCTAGTAACAGTATCCAACATCTATCATATTTATTTGTTTTCTCACTACCATGTTTAAAGGGCTTCCCCAGTTGCTCAACTGTTAAAGAACCCACCTGCCAATGCAGGTGACTCAAAATACTTGGGTTTGATTCCTGGGTTGAGAAGATCCCCTGGAGAAGGAAATGGCAACCCATTCCAGTATTCTTGCCTAGGAAATCTGATGGACAGAGGAGCCTGGTGGGCTACAGTCCATGGGGCCACAAAGAGTTGAATACAACTGAGCATGCACATGCACCATGGATAAAGGAATAGCCATTTTACTTAAGCAAAACAAGGAAGCTACCTGACAGCTTGAATCTGCATCTGCTGATTGATTTGGCTTTATCTACTTTTCAGGGAGGATCAAAGCAGAGAGAAAAGAAGGGATATGCCTAAAATGTTATGGATTATAATATAAATTATATATATATGATTATAATATAAACTATTATATAAGTATATTTATTTATAATATAGATCGATTATAGATATATCTATAATATAGAAGATTATAATATAAATGTAAAAGGTAAAGATCTCAGGTATAAATGAAATCTATTTTCCAATAATTTATTTTAAATTGTAACTTGTTTTTCAGTAAGGTCTGCACCCTCTTTTCTATTTGCCAAATAGAATGTTAGGAGTAACAGAGGGAAATGGGTTACTGAGGAGTCTCTGGTCTCACTTATATTCAATCAACCCTGAAGACATTAGCATTTCTCAGGTCTGTCTTACCCATCTCCTGTTCTGAACACTCATGGACCACTGCTATATCCCCCCTACACTATGTATGCCTTCTTCTAGGAATGTGGGCCTGTGTTTATGTTATGTGTGTTATTGGGTGTGATGGAAGGCAGTTTGGGGTGGCAGATGGGGGAGGAAAGAGGGGGAGAAAATGTGCTGGTTTTCCTAAAGCACTCCATAGACAAAAGAATTGTGACATTGTACCACTTCCTCTCAAACTAGGTGCACAAGTCAATTTTAATGGCAGAACTGAACTCAATAAACTTCACTGCCTTTCATATCTCTTAGCCTTGAACAAGAGCCACAGACTCTGGTGTCTTCACCTCTGTAGTCTATAGTCTTACAACATTCTTTTTATGACATAAGTGTATAACCCAATTTATTCAAGGCATAAAATATTTTAAAACACAGGCTTTCAAAATTCATAATTTTTTTATTACCTCAATGCTGTCTTTGACATACATTTCAAATGGCTACCTCAATTTTTTATTTTAAGTGTTCTAAATATTCTGTTTTTCTTATGTGCAATCCCTTTCCTGGAACAATAAACTTAAAAATGGCTTAGCTGTTGCCTGTGTGGGACGATGGGGTCAGAACAGAAATTTCAAAAAATATATAGTTGATTATTGTAGCCTGTACCAATCTCCAGCTGGTCTCTCCACTCTCATTATTTCTTCCTGGAGTAACTTTCTTGCACCCATATATTTAAACAAAAACACCTATGATTACCATAGTTTTCTTCCTAAAATAATATTCCAGTCCAGTCATCCAATTGCTCTTCTGTTCTCTATTTTCTAAAGAATAAACTCCAAAAATTTTCATTTGTTATTCAGATCCTAAAATATACCATTTCAATTTTCATTTTCATCCTAATTTTTATAAATTGTCTATAAGTAAATATTTACACCCTCAGCAGGCTGTTTGCTCTTTTCCTCCATTTTAATCTTGAAAATCCCTCAGGTTTTCTCTTCCCTGATGCCTTCTTGAACCATACTAGAAACAATAGCTAGGATGGCTTTAACGACAACTATATAGTTGTAGTCTATATTTCCATTGTTCATATTCTTACAGTTTATGAAAATAATTACCTAAACCACGTGTCCTAGGTCTGCTCTATTCTCTCTGTTGATTGCATGCTTTGTTCTGAGTAGCCACTTGAATTAGGGCTTCCCTGGTGGCTCTGGTTGTAATGAACCCTCATGCCAATTCGTGAGATATAAGAGATGTGAGTTTGACCCCTGGGTCAGGAAGAACCCCCAGAGTAGGGCCAATCCACTCCAGTAATCTTACCTGGAAAATTCCATGGACAGAGGAGCCTGGTGGGCTACAGTCCACAGGATAGCAAAGAGTCAGACATGACTGAAGCGATTTGGCACGCACGTAGCTGTGTGAATAGCTGGTGCTCAATACATTTGTCTAACACCTCAGCAAGTTTATTACAGTAAAACAAGAGAAAACCTTTCCACTTTTGCTTCCTAATTGTTCTGGCCGTTCAGTCAATCTTTTAAGATACATAATTCCACTTTCAATCAGAGATAAATATTTGAATACAGAACAAAGAATTTATAACTATTTGCACTACTGTTTCATTTGCTATGCCAATCATCAACAACAACAACAAATCACAAAATAAACATGAGAAAAAATATACCTTAACCGTTGAGAGCTTCTAAAAAAAACAACCAATAAATTGTAATTATGCATCTAAAACAGTATAAATCATCTGGAAGTGATCATTTCTGGTCTGAAAAAAGAAACTTTTAAAGGTAGTTTTTTCAATGTCCCTTAAATATGAAGATGAAAAAGCTCACTTAAGTCTATTTTTTATGTCTTCTGCAGCACAACTGAAGGCCAGAATGCTCCAGGGGATCTTCCCAAGCCAGAGGTCAAACCCAGGTCTCCTGCATTGCAGGCAGATTCTTTACCAGCTGAGCCAGAAGGAAAGTCCAAGAATACTGGAGTGGGTAGCCTATCCTTTCTCCAGTGGAGCTTCCTGACCCAGGAACCAAACCAGGGTCTCTTGCATTGCAAGCAGATTTTTTATCAACTGAGCTATCAGGGAAGCCCACTAATTGCAATTATACATCTAAAACTGAGTATAAATCATCTGGAACTGATCACTTCTAGTCTGAAAAAAAAAAAAACTTTTATAGGTACAGTTTTTTCAATGTCCCATAATTGTGGAAATGAAAAAGTTCATTTGTCTATTTTTTATGTCTTCTGTAGCACAACTGAAGGATGCAATGATGAATATTGAAGCGAGAAATGTGCCCATAACTACGTTAAATTAGTCAAAAATATCTGCTGAGGATGAGATATTTAGCTTCTCTTTGGTGCTTCTGTTTAATCTCTCATTCACATGCAATGATACTAAAACGATAATAACAAAAGCCAATCTTAGAACTGGTATTTCAAGTTTAAAATACATGTGCTACCAGGTATTCATGGTTATTAATAAAATACTAATTGAATTTCATGTAGCAATTCATCATATTTATATTCTGTTACGAATATGTAACAAGTTTTGTTCTTTTTGGACCTAATATTACTGACTGCAAAGGTCAAACTCAGAAAAGAGTAACATATATTAATAACTATGGAAGGTATAAGATTCTGATCAAATTTTTTCTTATGGCAGACACAAGTATGCAAAAGATTCAGAAATACTTAGACTAATTTCAAATACGTTAATTAATATACAATAATATACTCAAGTTATGTCAGCTATTTGAAGTTTGTAAATATGAATTTATCATTGAATGCTTTATGATTGCTGGCTAGAATATGTAAATGAAATCAGACCTAGCTAATCATTGGAGCAACATACCTTTGTATCATAAAACCAATATACAGGGATAGAATTCAATTTGAATAAGTTAAATTGGAGTTCCTTAAGAATATTCAAAAGGAGATAGTAACTAAGTGTAGGAAGAATTCTGACATTTATGCAACAAAAAGTCACTAAGGATGATGGATATGTGCATGGACCAAGTGGAGAAACTAGAAGCCATCCTCTTTTAGACACACTTCACACCTAATCCAGAAGTGTGTACACAAAATGAGTATTTATATGTACAAATATTAGTGTATAAAATTGTTGCTTGATTCCTCTCTGAGAACCACAAAACAGAATGGTCTCTTAAGGTAATTAGCTGGGACAATAAGCAAAAACCAAAGTCTATGCAAAGGTAGATATCCAAAGCTATGTATAAGCTTTTTGGAAGCTATGTATAAGATCGTTCTCTTGGACAAAAGAAAATGTTCGAAGTTTACTAATCTCTCTGTTTTGTGACAATTTTGTTTCATTATCGGATATCACTTTGGTTAAAATCAGTATTCTAGAGTAACAAGCCTCACAAACCTAGCTTAAAAACTCTCCTCAATAATGCTCACAAGTGATGTGACCTTAGGAAATATTTGTGTACACACACCCATACATATCTCCAACTCCTTTGTTATGTTCCTGAAATCTATCCTCTATATACATTCATTCAGTGATCCTCAGGAAAATATAGATAAATTTTAAAAAATGGTAGCCTGTTTAATTGAAGTTGAGCGGTAGAAGTTACTATGACACAAATGGGAACAATCATATCCATTTAAAGAATTACCTAAAAGACTCTAAAGTCTTATACAATGGAGGGGTATAAGGAGTTGAAGTAAGTTAATTTCACTGAGGTATTCAAATTGTATTTAAGAGTGTGCTTTAGATTACTTCTGAATTTTACTCAATGAAAGTTTTTAAAAATTCACCCCATTTCTGACTTCAGTAAAGTAATAGGCACTGGATGGAGTTAAGATTTCTAAAGGGGCCATTTACTAATCATTCTTACTCCAGATCCAATTAATGTCTCATTTTCCCTTGAGGACAATCAGGAAAAAGACCTCTTCGTCAAATATTTATCTTATTATATAGGACAATTTTTCTTCTTTTTATTAGCTCTTGACAGTAGTTTGGTTGTTAATTAATTCATTGCTTTCATGCACATTTTAATATTTACAATGAATGGTATATGATTAGCAATCCATTCATGTAGAAATGAGTCCAGTCATTGCTTCATCTGATTATCAGAGTAATGCCATGAGATAATCAGGCTGTCATTGCAATCTTCATTTTACTGACAAAAGGCAATAAGGGGAAGACAGCTGTCTTGATTTCCCAAAGATCACATGATGAATCAATGATGTGACTAAGGGAACTCAGAACCCCTAAGGGTACTCTTTCACAGTAATTTCTAGGTCCAGGTTATGAATATGAAGATGAATTTAAATTGTTCCCTCTGGGCCTTATTCTCCACTCTGGAGTATTTGAGTTTCAGATAATCTGTTAAACTCTCCTGGAAATGATTATATATGGCACCAAGAGGCTACAACATATAGTGCTGCATTTCTCTGCTACCATCTCCATATACCACAACTACTGTTGTTTACCGAGTATTTTCTTTCAAAAAAAAAAAAAAAAAAAGAAGCTAGTCTCCACTATGAAATATCCAAGGTATTAACAATTATATATATATAAATATATGTCAGTAATAGGAATATTAGGGTAACTAAAGCAAAAATTCTAGTTCAATTGCTTATTACTACTGTGCTTGTGGAAAATAATTTGAGCTCTCTAAATCTCCGTTTTCATATACTATTTTAAAAATAAAGATCCTTTTTGTGGATTATTTGGATCATAAGTAATACATGTCAGGTGCCTGGAACATAAAAGGTTCTGCTTAAAATGATGCTAGTTTTATTAAGTTTCTTTCTTCTGTCTGTTGTTCTTACCCTACTTATAATAATTACTTATTTCCTGCAATTTAAAAACAAATGTTGCATATTAATTCATATAGGTGGACTCTATAAAAATGGCACATATGATATTATTTGCAAAACATATAAAGAAACAGGTGGAGAGAACAAACATATGGACAGCAAGTGGGGAGATGGGAGATGAGATGGATTGGGAGATTGGAGTTGACATATACACACTGTTGATACTATGTATAAAATAGATAACTAATAAGAACCTACTGTATAAATCAGAGAACTCTTATTCAGGGCTCTGTGGTGACCTATATAGGAAGGAAATACAGAAAGAGTAGGATACATGTACATGTATAGTAGATTCACTTTACTGTACAGAGGAAACTAACACAACATTGTAAAACAACTATACTCCAATAAAAATTTTAAAAATAAAGCAATTTTTCCAATAAAAGCTTCCAAACCTGGCTTTTCTTTCACATCTTCTTTCTCCTCAATGTATCCTATAAAATGTCTTTTAAAATTACATCACATTATACATGTTCTATTTTTTTTTTCTTTACCTTAGAGTAAACATAAATTTCTTATTTTCTGGTACCTAAGATATTTAATGAGGGCTTCCCTCTTAGGTCAGTTGGTAAAGAATCCACCTGCAATGCAGGAGATCCCAGTTTGATTCCTTGTTTGGGAAGATCTGCTGCAGAAGAGATCGGCTACCCACTCCAGTATTCCTGGGTTCACTTGAGGCTCAGCTGGTAAAGAATCTGCCCACAATGTGGGAGACCTGGGCTTGACCCCTGGATTAGGAAGATCCCCTGGGGAAGGGAAAGGCTACCCACTCCAGTGTTTTGGCCTGGAGAATCCCATGGAGGGTATAATCCATAGGGGCACAATGAGTCTGATCCAACTGAGTGACTTTCACTTTCAAGATATTTAATAATATTCAATTCAATTCAGTTGAGTCACTCAGTCGTGTCCAACTCTTTGCAATCCCATGAATCGCAGCACATCAGGCCTCCCTATCCATCACCAACCCCCGGAATTCACTCAGACTCACGTCCATTGAGTCAGTGATGCCATCCAGCCATCCCTTGTCTTCCCCTTCTCTTCCTGCCTCCAATCCTTCCCAGCATCAGAGTCTTTTCCAATGAGTCTGGAGTTTCAGCTTTAGCATCATTCCTTCCAAAGAAATCTCAGGGCTGATCTCCTTCAGAATGGACTGGTTGGATCTCCTTGCAGTCCAAGGGACTCTCAAGAGTCTTCTCCAACACCACAGTTCAAAAGCATCAGTTCTTCGGTGCTCAGCTTTATTCACAGTCCAACTCTCACTTCCATACATGACCACTGGAAAAACCATAGCCTTGACTAGACGGATCTTTGTTGGCAAAGTAATGTCTCTGCTTTTCAATAAGCTATCTAAATTGATTATAACTTTTCTTCCAAGGATTAAGCATCTTTTAATTTCATGGCTGCAGTCACCATTTGCAGTGATTTTGGAGCCCAAAAAAATAATGTCTGACACTGTTTCCACTGTTTCCCCATCTATTTCCCATGAAGTGATGGGACCAGATGCCATGATCTTCGTTTTCTGAATGTTGAGCTTTAAGCCAACCATTTCACTCTCCACTTTCACTTTCATCAAGAGGCTTTTGAGTTCCTCTTCACTTTCTGCCATAAGGGTGGTGTCATCTGCATATCTGAGGTTTTTGATATTTCTCCCAGCAATCTTGATTCCAGCTTGTGTTTCTTCCAGTCCAGCGTTTCTCATGATGTCCTCTGCATAGAAGTTAAATAAGTAGGGTGACAATATACAGCCTTGACATACTGCTTTTCCTATTTGGAACCAGTCTGTTGTTCCATGTCCAGTTCTAACTGTTGTTTCCTGACCTGCATACAAATTTCTCAAGAGGCAGGTCAGGTGGTCAGGTATTCCTATCTCTTTCAGAATTTTTCACAGTTTAGTGTGATCCACACTGTCAAAGGCTTTGGCATAGTCAATAAAGTAGAAATAGATGTTTTTCTGGAACTCTCTTGCTTTTTTAATGATCCAGTGGATGTTGGCATGATATTACCTTCCTCTAAATACCAGAGTTATCAATACCTTCAACTCTGCACATATCTTCCTTTTTAATCCAGTGAATCTTCTCACATTTATGTTTTTCTCAAATCTTTTTCAAGTAATCCTCTAGTTTTAAAGTATATTCTAAATTAAAGACTGTCTTCCTCTTCAGAAATGTCTTGAATATTCATGGCCTTTAAATCTTGCACAAAATTTAAGACTCAAATCATCAAGATCCAGAAAGAACACTGTTGGGATTGTTAACTGGAATGAAATTTACAGATTAAATGAATCATTCCTGTATATTATTAATTACATTATTCATAATGTCCCTCTTTATTGTCTTTTTAAATATACCTTAATACAATGAAATGTTTTTCTCATAAAGTCCTTATATATATATAGTTAAATATTCTTAGATGTTCTGTTTCTGTTTTATACAATATCTTTTTAATATTGACCTGTTTGCTATTAGTGTACAGAAATTACTTTTTGTATTTTAATCATATATCCAGCCAGCTTTCTAAATGCTTTTTACTATCTTCAATAATATATCTGTAGATTATTTTTGCTTTTCTAATTAAATGATTATAACATCTGCAAGTATCATTAGATTGTATCAATTCAGTTCAGTCACTCAGTCATGTCCGACTCTGTGCGAACCCATGGACTGTAGCACACCAGGCCTCCCTGTACATCATCAACTCCCAGAGTTTACTCAAACTCATGTCCATCTAGTTGGTGATGCCAGCCAACCATGTCACCCTCTCTCACTCCCTTCTCCTCCTGCCTCCAGTCTTTTCCTGCATCAGGGTCTTTTCAAATGAGTCAGTTCTTCACATCATGTGGCCAAAGTATTGGAGCTTCAGCTTTAGCATCAATCCTTCCAATGAATATTCAGGACTGATTTCCTTTAGGATGGACTGGTTGGATCTGCTTGCAGTCCAAGAGACTCTCAAGAGTCTTCTCCAACACCACAATTCAAAAGCACCAGTTCCTCGGTGCTCAGCTTTCTTTATAGTCCAACTCTAACATCCATATATGATTACAGAAAAAAAACAAATTAGAATGTATATCCTTCTTCCAATTCTTACACTTTCAATCATAGTCTAAGGCTCTCAGCACAGTTTTGGACAGAATGTTGATAGCATCTGTCTTCAGTTCAGTTCAGTTCAGTCGATCAGTCATGTCCAATTCTTTGTGACCCCATGAATTGCAGCACGCCAGGCCTCCCTGTCCATCACCAACTCCCTGAGTTCACTCAGATTCACGTCCATCAAGTCAGTGATGCCATCCAGCCATGTCATCCTCTGTCATCCCCTTCTCCTCCTGCCCCCAATCCCTCCCAGCATCAAAGGCTTTTCCAATCAGTCAACCCTTAGCATGAGGTGGCCAAAGTATTGGAGATTCAGCTTTAGCATCATTCCTTCCAAAGAAATCCCAGGGCTGATCTCCTTCAGAATGGATTGGTTGAATCTCCTTGCAGTCCAAGGGACTCTCAAAAGTCTTCTCCAACACCACAGCTCAAAAGCATCAATTCTTCGGTTCTCAGCCTTCTTCACAGTCCAACTCTCACATCCATACATGACTACTGGAGAAACCATAGCCTTGACTAGACGGACCTTACTCGGCAAAGTAATGTCTCTGCTTTTGAATATGCTCTAAGATTTTCATCCTTATGACACCTGTCTTTGAAGATTTCTGAGTTTCTCAGAAAGTCTGAGAAATTTTACTTGTGTGTTTGCAGAATGCCTCTTCATTGATTATTTTTGTAGAAACTTTTTTATTATGTTCTAGAGATCTATAAACCCCCATGTTTGTTTAGATTCCTTAAATGTAAAAGCTCTGCCTGCAATGCAGGAGATCCAAGTTCTATCCTTGGGTTGGGAAGATCCCCTGGAGAAAAAAATGGCTCCCCACACCAGTATTCTTGCCTGGAGAATTCTGTGGACAGAGGAGCCTGGTGGGCTACAGTCCATGAGATTCAAAAGAGTCGGATATGACTGAGCAACTAACACACACACTACACAACCATCAATAAACAAGAGCTATGTGCTGAAACTACAACTGAAATTGTAGATTTATCCATTTCTCCCTGTATTTTCCTCGATTTATATTTCATCTATTTTGAGGTAATTTCACATATGCATGCTTTATTATAATAAGCCATGTGTTCTTGGCAAACTGAAATTGAATTAATTTATTTCAATTATTATATTATTAATAATTAATATATTCATGCTTTATTATAATAAGATATGTGTTCTTGGCAAACTGAAATTGAATTAATTGAATTGAATTAAATAATGAAACTCTCTGCCTCAATAATTTTGTCTTAATGTTATATAATAGTAATATGACTATTTCTTTGTGTTAATATCTATGTGAAATGTCTTTAATTCTGCTTTTTCCTTCAATTTTTGCTTATATTTATGTTCTAGGTAACTTTTGTTGTTCTCCACAATCTGTCAGAATTCATCTTTGAAGCAAATAACATTTTCCATATGTACCTATTACAACTATTGATTTATCTAAACTTGTAACTATTATCTTATAGTTGTAACTATCCTCTTATATAGCGTGCATCATTTGTCTCTGACTCTTTGCAACCCTATGGACTGTAGCCTGCCAGACTTCTCTGTCCATGGGATTTTCCAGGGAAGAATACTTATTTTTGCACTATGTCCCATTCCTACAACACTGACTTTTTAACTTTTCTTTTAAATTGAAGTATGGCTGGTTTACAAGGTTGTGTTAGTTTCCAGTGTACAGCAAAATGATTCATTTATATATAAAATATATATATGTACATATACATATTCTTTTCAGATTCCATTCTTTTATAGATAATTGCAAGATATTGAGTGTAATTCCTTGTGCTATTCAATAGGTCTGTGTTGGTTATCTATTTTATATATAATAGTGTGTAAATATTAATCCCAATTCCTAATATCCCTCATCCCATCTTCTTTGGTAACTATGTTTGTTTTCTATGTCTGTGAGCCTATTCCTGTTTTGCAAATGTTTTTTTTTTTTTGAATTTTTTTAATTTTAAAATCTTTAATTCTTACATGTGTTCCCAAACATGAACCTCCTCCCACCTCCCTCCCCATAACGTCTCTGTGGGTCATCCCCATGCACCAGCCCCAAGCATGCTGTATCCTGCGTCAGACATAGACTGGCGATTCAATTCTTACATGATAGTATACATGATAGAATGCCATTCTCCCAAATCATCCCACCCTCTCCCTCTCCCTCTGAGTCCAAAAGTCCGTTATACACAGCTGTGTCTTTTTTCCTGTCTTGCATACAGGGTCGTCATTGCCATCTTTCTAAATTCCATATATATGTGTTAGTATACTGTATTGGTGTTTTTCTTTCTGGCTTACTTCACTCTGTATAATCAGCTCCAGTTTCATCCATCTCATCAGAACTGAATCAAATGAATTCTTTTTAATGGCTGTTTGTATCATTTTTTTTAGATTCCACATATAAGTGATATCATATATTTATTTTTCTCTATCTCTTACTTTGCTTAGCACAATAATCTCTAGGTCCTTCCATACATCATTGATTTTTAATGTTTTCTTTTTTGAACCCCAATAATGTCTACCCTACTTTGACCTCAGCAGTGGTGGACTGCCTCCTGTTCCCCGTCAGTACCCTCCACACACCAGTTTAAAGCCACCAGTCTCACCAGGGCTTTGTCACGCTTTTCTCCATCTTCCCTACTCAGATTCCTCTGGAGTCCGACTCCAGGAAAGAAGCCAATAGTCATGCTAGTTCTATCTCCTAGTCAGAACTTGAACTCATATTCATTCTTCATGGAGATTTGTGGCAAACCCACTCCAGTATTCTTGCCTGGAGAACTCCATGAACAGACGAGCCTGGTGGGCTATAGTCCATGGGGTCGCAGAGAGTCAGACACGACTGAGCAACTAACACTCTCTCCTCTATCTAGCAGGAGAACGTTTACATTTCCTGTTCCCCATTGCCCAAAACTAGTGACTCTGATTCCCAGTTAGATCTAAGACCTCTTTGAGCAGATGCATATAAGAAATCCAATTAATCTCAGTTATGACTATCAGCAGGTAATGCCTTAATGAATCTATCATTCTCATTGTACTAAATTGTTACTTTGCATATTCAATCTCCTAATTGTCAGACTATAGTCTTTGCATTTATGAATAATTGTATTCCCAATCAAATTGATAGGATTATATATTTTTATTTACATAATTATATATAAGACATATAATTCTATATTTACACTTATATAGTCATACACACATATTCTGTGTTCTACTAGATTATAACCTTCAAGCGGCCACAGATT
Source organism: Budorcas taxicolor (assembly GCF_023091745.1). Taxonomy (NCBI): domain Eukaryota; kingdom Metazoa; phylum Chordata; class Mammalia; order Artiodactyla; family Bovidae; genus Budorcas; species Budorcas taxicolor. The sequence goes on along the minus strand of NC_068934.1, from coordinate 4,626,744 downwards.
TTTGCTTTCTTCTACACTGGACTGTGCCATACCCAAGGGGAAGAGGGGAGGAGGAGGGAGTGGGCAACCACCATCAGCAGAATTACTTTAGCACCATTATTGTTTAAAATTTCCAGCACATGATGATGATAAAAAAACAGACTTTTAGTTGGTTTTATTATTGTTTTAAAATTCTCTACTGACAATGCATCCATTATTGCTTGCATTCACCTTTTACCACTGGTTCCTGGTACATCACAGACGCCCTATAAATGTTTATTGACTGAATGAATAAATAAGCCTAAGGTGCTCCATGAATACCTGATAAAAGGATGGGAGGATGGTTAGACAGACGGAGGAGAGAGTAAATGAATAAGTGTATTCTCACCTGCAGAAGTAAATGAGTGAACTCCTTCAATATATTTTGGCATTTTTCTTTAGACTTAGGAATTCTGATGTCTGATCCCATGAGCAGGGTAAAGACTTGCTCTAGTAAGAGAAAAAAAAAAAACCTCTAAACAAGATAGTCCATAGGAAACTGATCCCTTCCAACCTAGAAGTAAGATCAAAGCATCAGCACAAAGTGAATACAGACAAAAGACACAGAAGGAAAAAAAAATTAATATCCATTTTTAAAAAAGTAGTAAAAGGCAATAGGAAAGGCAAACCCTATGTCTGAATACACATAGGAATAAAATCACATATATATTTTTTTCCTTCAACAAGAAAGAAAGCACATAAAAGAGAATAAAATGTAAGGGCAAATGTTATAAATAGCAGTAAAAATAGGAAAATGAAAGCAAGGGAAATGGAATACCATGGTGAAGCAGAGGAAGAAATAGAATCCTCAAGGAAGGAATAAAGCAAGCTAGCAAAGAAGCAGATTGTAAGCCTCTGATTGTATTTCATTTATAACTGTTCTTACATTTTATTTTATTTCCCTGGCAGGAGTCCCACATCTTTTTATGTCCGAAGGAAGGGGGTGGCAGAAAAATGTTGCTCTGGGGACTAAAGATTTATTGCCTTGTACACTTAGTGTTAGGCTGATTTTTTTTCTTTAAATTACATGCCACTGTCATGTTCAAAATAAAAGCTTAAGATGGACTGCGTGCCATGTCTCTCTGTAAAGACCGTTTTTATTGAGTGAAAAACGAATGCAAACTTGGTTTTATTTTAAGCAAATCAGAAACCACTGAAGTAATACCAGCTTCTATACTCTTTTTATTTTGTCTTAACTATGCCTCCATTGAATGATACAGAACGCTGATCTCTTCAGTAAGCAAAACACTCCATGGTTAACGTGCAAACACAACCATGGAAAGGCTAGGTTTTAAATTTAGATGTACTTGAATTTATGTCTCTGACCTTGGGCAAGTGACTTAAATTATCTAGCCTTCAATTTCCTTAGGTGCAAAAAGTTATAGTACTAATAGCATTTCCCTCATTATGGTTGTTATGAGGATTAACATTATAATGTAAAGTTCTTAGCACAGTAACTGGTAGACACTTATAATAATGAGTACTTATTATTATTATTAGGATAATAAATTTCTTTACCATTCTAAACTCTGCTTCAAGAAAAATTAATTGAATCTCAATTTTTTTTTTTTTTTAAGTTACATTCAGGGACTTCTCTAGCAGTCCAGTGGTTAAAATTCAAGCTTCTACTGCATGGGGTACGGGTTTCACCCTTGGTCAGGGAACTAAGATCCCACATGCCATGCAGCCAAAAAAAAAAAATTACATTCAGAGGTAAACCAGCCAAAGAAAAGAAAAATACAAGTAATTACTTTATCTATTTTTTAATAGCTAATTGACTCAAAAGGTATACTGTTTGTATTTACTTAATTTATTGCCTATATGTAGTTTATTGAGTTACATTTGCCATGAATTTCCATGGTGGCTCAGTGGGAAAGAATTCACCTGCAATGCAGGAGGCACAGGATATTAGGGTTCAATCCCTGAGTTGGGAAATTCCCCTGGAGAAGGCAACCCACTCCAATATTCTTGCCTGGAAAATTCCATGGACAGAGGAGCCTGGTAGCCAGAGCCCATGGGGTCACAAAAGAATCAGACATAACTAAGCATGCATTCACAATATTTGCCATACAACATTATAATAGTTCCAGATATACAACATAGTGATTCAGCATCTGTATATTCTGCAAAAAGCGCACCACAAGAAGTATAGTTAACATTTATCACCATATGTACTTACACAGTTTTGTCTATATTCTCATTGCTTATATTCTTGATGCTCTGGCATTGGGGGCCTTCATCCTGGAGACACTCCCCAGGGCTTAATAAATCCTAAACATGGCAAATAACTCCCCTGAGACTGTATCTTTGATATTAAACTACCCAACCAAGACCCCACATCTTTAACCACCCTGTTTATTAAACGCTCACACATCAGGCTGGCATTTCTTCTGTCCTAAATCACCCAAGACTACGTATTGGGCACTCTAAGCTTTCCCATGTGGCCCTGGGTTGTATGTTGTGCCTTCTATTTCTAAGAATCTGTAAATATAAATTTCTTCCTTTCAATTATTTCCACATCTTTGTTTTATTATTACCTGATTAAAACAAATCCCATCTCAGTTCAGTTCAGTTCAGTTCAGTCACTCAGTCGTGTCCCACTCTTTGCGACCCCATGAATTGCAGCACGCCAGGCCTCCCTGTCCATCACCAACTCCTGGAATTCACTCAGACTCACGTCCATCAAGTCGGTGATGCCATCCAGCTATCTCATCCTCTGTCATCCCCTTCTCCTCTTGCCTCCAATCCCTCCCAGCATCAGGGTCTTTTCCAATGAGTCCATTCTTCACATGAGGTGACCAAAGTATTGGAGTTTCAGCTTTAGCATCAGTCCTTCCAAAGAATACCCAGGACTAGTCTCCTTTAGGATGGACTGGTTGGATCTCCTTGCAGTCCAAGGGACCCTCAAGAGTCTTCTCCAACACCACAGTTCAAAAGCATCAATTTTCGGTGCTCAGCTGTCTTCACAGTCCAACTCTCACATCCATACATGACCACTGGAAAAACCATAGCCTTGACTAGATGGACCTTTGTTCGCAAAGTAATGTCTCTGCTTTTTAATATGCTATCTAGATTGGTCATAACTTTCCTTCCAAGGAGTAAGTGTCTTTTAATTTTATGGCCGCAGTCACCATCTGCAGTGATTTTCAGCCCCCAAATATAAAGTCTGCCACTGTTTCCACTGTTTCCCCATCTATTTGTCATGAAGTGATGGGACCAAATGCCATGATCTTAGTTTTCTGAATGTTGAGCTTTAAGCTAACTTGTTCACTCTCCTCTTTCACTTTCATCTAGAGGCTTTTTAGTTCCTCTTCACTTTCTGCCAGAAGGGTGGTGTCATCTGCATATCTGAGGTTATTGATATTTCTCCTGGCAATCTTGATTCCAGCTTGTGCTTCAGCCAAGCGTTTCTCATGATGTACTCTGCATATAAGTCAAATAAGCAGGGTGACAATATGCAGCCTTGATGGACTCTTTTTCCTATTTGGAACCAGTCTGTTGTTCCATGTCCAGTTTTAACTGTTGCTTCCTTACCTGCATACAGGTTTCTCAAGAGGCAGGTCAGGTGCTCTGGTATTCCCATCTCTTTCAGACTTTTCCACAGTTTATTGTGATCCACACAGTCAAAGGCTTTGGCATAGTCAATAAGCAGAAATAGATGTTTTTCTGGAACTCTCTTGCTTTTTCCATGATCCAGCAGATGTTGGCAATTTGAACAAATCCCAGGTAGCTTTTAACACAGACAGAAAGATAAAATTAATATGCTCTCATTCAAATGAGAATTCTGCCACAATTTTTCTCAAACCTCGCCTATTCTGAAATCATCCTGTCTTTTAGCATCTCCTGCTCATCTGATAATAGGTCTTGTGTTCATGCTCAGTTGCTAAGTCACATCTGAATCATTGAGACCCCATGGACTATTGCCCGCCAGGATCCTCTGTCCCTGGGATTCTCCAGGCAAGAACACTGGAGTGGGTTGCCGTGCCCTCCTGCAGGTGACCTTTCTGACCCAGGGATGGAATCCAGATCTCCTACATCTCCTACACTGGCGGGCGGGCTCTCTACCACTGAGACACCTGGCAACCCCAGTAGCTACTAACCCTGAGAGCCCTGGCTCAGTTTCCTTAGTAACCTCTGCACCCTGGCTCAGAGAGATTTTTCACACAGAACCTGTGCCATTGCCCTCAAAGAGTTCCTCTGCTACTTAATGCTTCTTTAAGTCTGCTGACAATTTTTTTTTTTTTAATTCTCATTTTTAGAAACTTCACGTCTATTTAAGTCACCCAGTGAAAGAGCTTTAACTCAAAGCATTTACAGTCTTAATCAGATCTCAAGCTCTGGGACCAGAATAACAACCTCTACACTACATATTTAATTCATTTTGCTTCTAGTTAGAACTTCCTTTTACACTATGAATGACTTATCTCTCAATTTCTCACTTTATTGTAGTAAATAACACATCTCTATTTTAACTACATATTTCTTTTTATCCACCTGAACATCATGATCAGCCATGTTATACTGATCCCAGAAGCTCAAAACCCCAGAATTTTCTGTCCTAGAATTTTTCTATCAGTCTTGACGTACTACAAGCTTCATTACTTCCCACTTTATTTTCACTTCTGAGTTGCTACATATTTATAGAGTTTATTGACCTAATTCAGGCCAAATCAAATAAAAGCAACCAGCTTAAATGAATTCCCCATAACAGTAATTACTTAATCATTTTTTGTTAGCTCTCTCATTTATTCTGCATGGTAACTGGCTCATAACTTTTCTGTAATTTCTAGTACTCCAAACTAATTTGCTCCTTTACCTTCAGCAGCTATTCTTATCTCATCTATTAAGGATGATGTTCTAATATTACTGTTTTTAATTAAAATTATACATATATATATTATCCAATTATTCTACAGTCTCAAAACACATATTCTACTTTATTTTTTTTCCTCCACCCTCTATGAGACCTGTGTATCAGTTAAGACTCTTTCATCAAGTGATAAAATGTAGGCAGTAGTAAAAATGCATAGATTTATTTCAATAAAAAACCCACAGGTATAAATGGCTTTAGGAATTGTCAGACCCAGGGACTAAATGTTGCTGCAAGGATACTATTTCTCCCACATTTTCCTCCTGTGCATTCTGCTGCATTGACTTCCTTTTCACTCCCCACATAGACTCCAAAATAATTTCAAACCATCACCAGATCTAAGGGAATAATGAGTCCATGTCTCCTTTTTGTTTGTACCACAAACTAAACCCCAAGAATTGAATGTAAATGTCTCTGATATGGTAGATTTTTGTTCAGGTACCACTACTCAACTTTTGGTATACAGAAGAAACTTTGGTACACAGAATAAACAGAAAAACGATACCAAAAAAAAAAAAAAAATCTTCAGCACCCAGATAACCACGATGGTGTGTTCACTCACCTAGAGACAGACATCCTGGAATGTAAAATCAAGTGGACCTTAGGCAGCATCACTATGAACAAAGCTAGTGGAGGTAATGAAATTACAGCTGAGCTATTTCAAATCCTATATGATGATGCTGTGAAAGTGCTGCATTCAATATGCCAGCAAATTTGGAAAACTCAGCTGTGGCCACAGGACTGGAAAAGGTCAGTTTTCATTCCAGTCCCAAAGAAAGGCAATGCCAAAGAATGCTCAAACTACTGCACAATTGCACTCATCTCACATTCTCCAAACCAGGCTTCAACAATATGTGAACCATGAACTTCCAGATGTTCAACCTGGATTTAGAAAAGGCAGAGGAACCAGAGATCAAATTGCCAACATCCGTTGGGTCCTTGGAAAAGCAAGAGAGTTCCAGAAAAACCTCTAGTTCTGCTTTATGACTATGCCAAAGCCTTAGTGAAAGAGGAGAGTGAAAAAGTTGGCTTAAAACTCAACACTCAGGAAACTAAGATCATGGCATGCGATCCCATCACTTCATGGCAAATAGATGGGGAAACAATGGAAACAATGAGAGACTTTATTTTGGGGGGCTCCAAAATCACTGCAGTTGGTGACTGCAGCCGTGAAATTAAAAGTCACTTGCTCTTTGGAAGAAAAGCTATGACCAACCTAGACAGCATAAAAAAAGCATAGACTTTACTTTGCCAACAAAGGTCAGTCTAGTCAAACTATGGTTTTTCCAGTCATCATGTATGGATGTGAGAGTTGGACTATAAAGAAAGCTGAGTGAAGAAGAATTGATGCTTTTGAACTGGGATATTGGTGAAGACTCTTGAGAGTCCCTTGGACAGCTAGGAGATCCAGCCAGTGAATCCTAAAGAAATCAGTACTGAATATTCATTGGAAGGACTGATCCTGAAGCTGAAACTCCAAAACTTTGGCCAACTGATGGAAGAATTGACTCATTTGTAAAGACCCTGATGCTGGGAAAGATTGAAGGCAAAAGGGGAAGGGGACGACAGAGGCATGAGAATGATAGATGTCATCACCCACTCTATGGACATGAATTTGAGTAAGCTCTGGGAGTTGGTGATGGACAGGGAAGCCTGGCATGCTGCAGTCCATGGGGTCAGAAAGAGTCTGACACAACTGAGCGACTGAACTGAACTGAACCACTCCTAAAGCAATTCCCAGGTGGCTCAGTGGGCAAAAAAAATGCACCTATAATGCTGGAGATGCAGGAGATGTGGATTTGATCCCTGAGTTGGGAAGATCCCCTGGAGAAGGGCATGGAAACCCACCCTAGTAGTCTTGCCTGGAGAACCCCATGGACAGAGGAGCCTGGTGGCTTACAGTCCTTGGGGTTGCAAAGAGTCAAACACAATTGAAGCAACAGAGCACAAAAGCATGCACTCTCACTAGTTAGGAGTGGATCCTGCTCACCTGAGTTAGGGAAGGCAAATGAAGATCTCCTGCAGAAGGAAATGGCATCCCACTCTAATATTCTTGCCTGGAGAATCCCACAAACAGAGTAGCCTGGCAAGCTACAGTCCATGTGGTCACAAGATTTGGACATGACTTAGTGACTAAACCACCATCACCAAGGAATGAAGGGGATATGAAATCAGCTCCACCATAATCATACAAACTAAGAAGGAAAGGGTAGCTTTTCAAGAAGAAATTGAGAAAGAAGTGGGTCAAACATCCCTCTATGGCCAAAAGACTAAAAGTTAACCTAGATACTTGACTCTGTCAATTTCTTCCCCTCTCTGCGTGTACTTTGACCTTTTCCTTGTACGTGTATGTGTGTGTGCATGCTCAGTCACTCGGTAGCATCCGACTCATTGCAGCCCCGTGGACTGTAGTCTGCCAGATTCCTCTGTACATGAATTTTCTAGGCAAGAATACTGGAATGGGTTTCTGTTTCCTCCTCCAAGGGATCTTCCTAATCCAGAGATCGAACCCATATCTATTTCATCTCCTGCATCAGCAAGTGGATTCTTTACCACCGCACCACTGTACAGGACCTCATTTATACCAAAAAAAAAAAAAAAGAATTAGACTCTGCCTCTCTTTGACTTCCCTTTGTAGTAAAATCCTTTCTTTTACCTTAAAGGTTTTTGCAGACGTTGTCAATGTCATTGTCTCCACTTTTGTATCACTGATATGTCTCTTAGCGATTACCTTGTGATTTCTTTGTTCTTCAATATAAACTGTTATTATCAAGTTTTATCAATAAATTCATTCTTACCATTTCAAGAAGGCTAATTTATAAAGTAATCCTTTCTTTTTTGGCTTTATGATTACACCGACCTCTTGAAATTCTGGCTTTTCTTAGCCACATTGAAATACTTCCCTCCCTAATAGATATTTGATGGCTGTTCTTATCTCTCTTATTAGCATCTTTTTTACCTTTTAAAGCTTAAAATGTAAGAAATCATGTAGGGGAAACTTCTTCCTCTTTTCCAAATATACTCTTTTCATCTTTTCTCTGCAACTTCAGATATTATTTTTCTGTTAAAAATCAATGCCCACTTTATCTATCTTGTCTGCTGTGTTCTCCATCTAACCCTCCAAATTTGCAAATATCCTTCAGTGTGTACTTTCTTAATGCCCCTGCCATGGCACACTCAACTTCTGCTCAAACAAAATTTATTAGACTATCCCCGAAGAAAGTTTGATTTTCTCTGTTATTATTGGTGATATTATTGTCATCTTGGTTATATAGGTTACAGTTTAATCAAATAACCGAGGATGAAACATATTTTTTGAAATAACAAGCACTCACTCAGAAATATTTGCTAAATTGAATTTTTTTGTTTGTTTCAGTTTTTTCTTGAAGTATAGTTGATTTACAATATTGCATTAGTTTCAAATGTCTAACAAAAGTTACTTGCTTATACATACACATATATGTATGTGTGTTACTTTACAGTTCTTTTCAGTGATAGTTCATTATATGATATTGAATATAGTTCCTTGTGTTATACAGTAGGTCCTTGTTATCTATTTTATACATAGCAGTGTGCTTCTGTTAACCTCATACTCCCAATTCATCACTGCCTCCACTTCCCCTTGGGAAACCATTAATTTGTTTCCTATGTCTGTGAGTTTCTGTATTGTAAGCAAGTTTTAAGTTGAATTCTTGGATGTACACTTTTAATATTCCTACATCAATTATTTTGTCATTTCATACATTCTGTGGCTGAAAGATTTATATTTATTACTATTGCTCCATTCCATATCTGCTTCTATATTTCCAGATACTTCATACCTCAGTTCCATAACTTATTACATAGTCTCCAGCCTCATTTTTCTCGCCATTTCCAAACTTTGCAGCTAGATTAATCTTTAAAGAAATTAGGTTACAATTATGAAATTCCCCCTACCCAAAAAACTTGTACAATTAAAAACCTTCATATAAAATTTAGTCAAAATATACTAATATTTCTCAAACCTTATATTCCCAAAGTATTTGGTCATTGTATGTTTTCTTTGCTTATATAGCCAAGAGTGAAAACTTTGTATTCAAATTGGAGAATTTTGTTCATACATCTGAGGAATAAAATGTGGCCTGCCACTTCAGTAAACAAGCGATGTTATTATCATCAGTGATTACAGCCCACCAATGGTGACTTCATGAGCCCAGAGGGAACTCAGGAAGGAAACAAAGAATATCTACCATCAGACTGCAGCCACTCCTGAAGGTGAGTCCTGAAGAAACTCAGGATGTGCAGACACAGATAGCTGAGGTGCATATCCAAAGAAGGATTTCTGTGAGCCTAGACTCTTACATCTTCCCATATATAGAAAAGTGCTAAATTCCTTGAGGCATCTAGTTTTTTTCTTTTTAAGTAACAGTAATATTTTTTTTCCTACTACCTGCCCTTCATTGCAAAATTCCTACACACCCTAGCCACCTCCTTCACTTCCTCAGAGCAGTTTCTCTAGGTTACTTGATATGACGCCCACCAGGCTTGAAGTCCTTGGTATGAGGTCCTCATTATGTCTGCCAAATAAAACATATAACTCTCAACTTTTAGGTTGTGTATTTATTTTTCAGTTGACACCTTGTTCTAGGGATTTTTGTACACGTGTTATCTACTCTCCTTAAATACTATCCTTTTGAGGTCAGAGGCCATTTCTGTTTTATCATCCTATGTCCCATAGTATCTTTCTCAAGGCCTCAAGGAAAGAAGCTTATTAGTATGTACAAGATGAACTTTATATGCATCAGTTCAGTTCAGTTCAGTTCAGTCGCTCAAATTTCAAACATTCCCATTTTGTAGTATCATTGTTTTGATTTAGAAAGTTGTTTATGTTTTACTAAAAGTGCTATTATTAAATAATGTGATGACTGCCTGATATTTTGTTTCATTTTCATCCTCAATTCATTAATTGAAATTCATTTCAATTTTCCCAGAGAAATTTTGGAAAGAAAAATGATATCCATTATTACAATGTCATATGTGACTTGCCCATTTCTGTCTATAGAGATGTATTTTTACCTTATGCAGCAATTAGGGAGAGAAGCACACATCATCCTGTTGCTTAGGTGAAGCACTAGTCTCCAGATCTTAGGCTAGCAGTTTGATTACAGGACTCAGAAGTCTACAGCCATGCAGCATGGTTAGTAGGTGTCTCTGGGATACTGACAATGAGGTGAAACTGAAGCTGTTAGTCCCTTAGTTGCTTCTGACCCCATGAAGTGCAATTCCCCCAGGCTCCTCTGTCCATGGAATTCTCCAGACATGATTACTGGAATGGGCCTTCCCCTTCTCCAGGGGATCTTCCTGACCCAGAGATCAAACCCAGGCCTCTTGCATTGCAGGCAGAACCTTTACTATCTGAGCCACGAGGGAAGCCCTCACATGGTAAAACTCAGTTGCCTCATCTTCAGTTAGACAAGTTGGGCTGCTTTCTATTCTGCTTGCTCAGCCAAGAAGTATTTGCTTCTTAAATGAAACCTTAAGTAACCACATTCTGAGAAAGGGTCCCCAGAGGTATTCTTTAAGAAAGACTTCATACAGGACCTGAGAGCACCCCAAAGCTATGCCAACCCAGGAATTACCCACAGACTGTTTTTCTCACAGATATTCTGTTTCCTTCAGTAGTTAAAAAGAAGACAGCATGTGAAGTCCTGAGGGCTTAATTATGAGAAATGATGGAGTTTCAGGGTTGAAACTATGAATGAGAGGAAGTGAAAAACAGAAAGAACTGCATAAATAAAAATGTTTTGTTTTATGGGAATAACCATTTATCAGGTGAGTATAGACTTTCTTTAGGGATACCCCAGAGATCCTTAAAGGGATAGTAAGAGCATGGCAGCAGGAAGTCCTGGGCACAGAAAGACATGTCATTCTGGGAATGCAGTGGGAGTAGAATCCCTGTCCTGACCCTCCCCTTCTCTTACTTTTTCAAACATGTCTTGAAAATCAGGTTCTCAGGATCCCAGTAAAGATACTGATACAGGAAAGATTCCAGACACATACTTCAACAGGAAAGTAAATCAAGGCTAGGGAAGCAGTCTGATTTCAGAGCCCTCCTGTTCTGGTCGGTTGTGAGCTGCATTTGTCAGATTTATGCTTTATCCATCTTTGTACACACAGTGCCTGCCACAGAGTAGATATCAATGCATGATGTTTATATGACAATGTGAACAAAAATGAATGCATAAATGAGTGATTTGCCCAGGGTCTGATAGGACTTAAGTTACATAGAGTTGCACTTAGAAGAGCTATGAAATGAAATGGTCGAAGGCCAGACCCGTTTTGTTCCCTATTTTTCTGAAGAAAAAAAAAAAAAAAAAAGATCAACAGTAATTTTTAGGTAGAAAGAGATAAAGGAAGTTTAGAAAGCAAGCTAAAAATAGTCCAAAATTTCTTAAAACACTTTAATTATTTTAGCTCACTAATTAAATAAGTTGACAAAATGAGGAGTTTATATTACATGTGGAAAATACCAAACCCTCAGAACTCTCATGCTGTCTGCCATAGTTATATCACTAACAATAAATTTGCAATGGCTTTAACTTTATAAAGATATTTTTTCAGTTCTATTTCATATATACAAAGGAGTATAATTGTATTATAGAAAAGATGTAAATAATAAAGGATATGACTACCTATCTTCACCCCTACTTTAGAAATAAAACATCATACCTGAAGTCTTTGTGTTCATCTTCATAGCTGTTTCCATGATTCATTCTCCTCCCTCTCCAACAGAGGTAACAATGTGACAATATCTTAAGTGTCATGTTTACTATTTTTTTATTTTTATTTAGAGTTTTGTGTGTTAGTATGAGTCTGTGTATACGTTTGTGTACATTTCATGTATTGGATAACGCATATGTATCTTATCTATTTGTATCTTATGTATCTGTATATCTATACATATACTAATGCAAGATTTTGAATCTTGCATTAAGATAATTATATAGTACTGATTCTTCTGTGAAATAATTTTTCACATTCAAATGTTTTAGGGAAATTCTGCTATGATCAAGTATAAATACAAAGTTTTTTCATTTTCTCTGCTTCATACATGTTTATGTATCATTATTTAGCATTGTTCTCAATTGTGCATTTGCTTTGATTCTGGTATTATGAAGATTATCATATCCCTTTAGGCAGCCACCTGCTTTGGGGCTTGCTTACTTCTTGGATTTACATTTTCCTTATAGCTTTGACTCCTAATGATTTCTTTTATTGTCTTATCTCCTCTTTCATGCACTACAGTTATTCATTTTAAATTCTATTTTGTGTATGCTTTATAGTCGCAGAATCTTATCAACATACTGTCTAGTATATTACTATAGATGAGAGAGCTTGAATGTATGCTCAGTCATGTACGACTCTGAAACCCCAGGTACTGTAGCCCCTCAGGCTCCTCTGTCCAGGGGATTCCCTAGGCAAGAATACTGTAGAGGGTTGTCATTTCCTCCTCCAGGGGATCTTTCCGACCCAGGCATTGAACCCATGTCTCCTGTGTCTCCAGCATTGGCAGGCAGGTTCTTTACCCCTGCATCACAAGGAATAGATTTTTCTTTAAAACTGTAAAACCAAAATTTTCTTGTTCTATTTATGTAGTTCATCTTTGCAAACAAGTATATAACACACACGTATTCATATACTTTTTCAAATTTATATTATAAATTAATCCAAATTATTGGATATCCATTGAAATATTTTTATAAAGTTTCTCATATTTCCCTTGTATATGTATTTTGATACAATCAAAAAGACAAAAATAACAAATTTTGAGAGATTGTTAGTTTATGATTAATTTATTTAAGATGTTTTTCTTTAATGGAAAAAAGGTTTGTAAAGTGTTGCATTTGTTGAAAATGTGGTAGGAAGTGATGGCAGAAGACATATAGGAAGATAGTGACAAGAGGTTATTCTAAGGATAGAGCATTTGAGTGGTGATCTGGGTGTCAAGGAATTAGTGAGGTGGAAATCTAAAGGAAGTATACAGCAGACTGTTCTAGTCTGTTTTATGATCTAATCACCTCCCAAAGGCCCCACCTCCAAATGCCATTATGTCAGATGTTAGGACTTTTACGAATTTTGAGGGGACACAATATTTAATCCATAACACAGGTAGAGAGAGAAGCAAAGGCCTTCATGTGAGACAAGATCAGGATATGAGAAAAGTTGCTCTGTTTTCTTGAATGTAGTCATTGAGAGAAAGAATGGGATGATTAAATGAAAGGTTCTCTTAAGTCCGCAAAATCTAGATGGTATATTACATGGAGGTAAATAGAAATGCATTTTCTGGTGGTCCAGTGGTTGAGAATCTGCCTCCCAAAGCAGGGAAAAAGGATTTGATCTCTCCCTTTCTTTCAGGGAACTAAGATCCCACATAGCATGGGGCAGCTGAGCCTGTGCACCGTGACTACTGAGGCTGGGCATTCTAGAGGCTGTGCTCTGCATCAGGAGGAGCCCTTGACCTCAACGAGAGAAAGCCAGCATGCTGCAGTGAGGACCCAGCCCAACAAAAACAACAAAAGAATTGCATCTCCACTCCAATGTTCTTGCCTGAAGAGTCCCATGGACAGAGGAGTCTGGCGGGCTACAGTCCATTGAGTCACAAAGAGCTGGACAGGACAGAAGTGACGTAGCACACACGCATCGCATATCCTATCTTTGACCTTAAATTTCTACTTTTTGTGCATGCATGACATCTATTTCCCAGTACTCAATGATAAAACTTCTTCCACTCAAGAACTCTAGTCTTTATATTTTGATTTCTAGACAGATGTCTAGAAATAGCAACTCTTTTCATTTTCTTCTGAGTCCCTCTCTTGCATTTTTTATATGCCAGATGAAAATACTGCCAGATGAAATTGAGAATGATGTTACTTAGAAAATTTGATAACTTGGACAGATCTTCAATTTGGAGCATGGGGGCAGAAAATTATATAGCAATACTCCCACTGTCACAGCTGGCATCTATTGATTTGGCATATCAGGATAGTTCTCTGCTGAAGTGTGATTTATGAAAAAAATCCACCTTTTATATAGATACTGTTAAGTGCTTGATAGTTGTCAAAATAAATACATATTATCAAAAGAAACATAATTTAAGCAATAATTCCAAATATAATAACTAGGCTGTCTAACAGCTTTAGGATCTTCAAATTTGTTTTGTTATTTTCTATTTTCATATTCTTTGTCGTCTTGTTTAGTTGATAACAGACATATGTGGGAAGGCAGACACTAGACTGCAAGTGTGGGAGGACAGAATCTCAGGGGATTCATTAAGCCTAAGATTTCTTCATGTCCTAATAGAATAATTTTGAGGCTGAAAATTATCTAATATTTTAAACAAAGTCATGCTTTTAGCTAATTTTATGAAGAATTGCATTAGGAGAGGAATATGATACCCAACAGGTAGTGTCTCAAATCCCAGGGTGGAGGCATGTACAGTTTTTCAAAGTATATCCAAAATTGTGGTTGTTTCAATTTGGTTTCAGGACTTCCCAGGTGGCACAATGGTAAAGAATCTGCCTGCCAAACAGAAAATGCAGGAGACACGGGTTCAATCCCTGGGTCAGGAAGATCCCCTGGGGTAGGAAATGACAACCCTTTCCAGTATTCTTACCTGTAAAATTTCATGGACAGAGGAACCTGACAGGCTACATACCGTGCTACAGCAAAGTGTTGGACACAATCAAGTGACTGAACACACACAGACACAATTAATTTAAATAACATTAAAAGAGGGTCAAAATTTCATGTGCACTAAATTGCAACTTTTATGCTAATCAAAAGAAGCATGGGTAAAAATGAAAATGATAAATTAGGGCTTCATTTGAATAATTTTAATTATTATAGCTACCGATAACACACTTGAGTCATACAAAATTTTGTTTCTTCTAGAAATGTGAACCTAAAGAAAAGACATATAATGCAATGAAGATATTCTTTGAGGTATTTGTTGCTGTTCATTCTCTATGTTTGACTCTTTGCGACTCCATGGACTGCAGCACACCAGGCTTCCTTGTCATTTGCCATCTCCCAGAGTTTGCTTAGACTCATGTCCACTGAGTAAGTGATGCCATCCAACCATTTTATCCTCTGTTGCCCCCTTCTCCTCGTGCCTTCAATCTTTTCCAGCATCAGGGTGTTTTCCAGTGAGCTGTCTCTTTGCATCAGGAAGCCAACGTACTGGAGTTTCAGCTTTAACATCAGTCCTTTCAATGAGTATTCAGAGTTGATTTCCTTTAGGGTTGACTGATTTGATCCCCTTACTGTCCAAGGGACCCTCAAGAGTCTTCTCCAACACCACAGTTTGAAACTAACAATTTTTTGGTGCTCATCATTCTTTCTGGTCCAACTCTCACATCCATACATGACTACTGGAAAAACCATAGCTTTGACTATATGGACCTTTGTTGACAAAGTGATGTTCTACTTCACTTTGGCTGTCTAGGTTTGTCACAGCTTTTCTTGCAAGGAAGAAATATCTTTTAGACTTCTATATACATCTGAAACAGTTCCATCACCATGACTTTCTCTCTTTTTCTCAGTCTAAAATTTCTTCAGTGGACAATTTCGGTTAAGCTTGTATTCATATGCTATCAGTAGAAGTGGCTATTTGCAGTTGATACATCTGTGATACTTTGATTACTGTGGATACAAATCAGGTACAAGTCAGGTACACTAGAGAAATCCCTTTGTTTTGTTAGTTATGTGTATGTACATAATACCTTTCATCTGCAAAGCAAGTAATAAAATTGGCTAATTAAATTCAGAGAAGATATTACAGAATGGTGGCTTATACCTTAAAATATCAGGGGGATGACTGACCCAGTAAAACAGAGGAAACTAGTCTGTGCAATTATAGAATCAAATATTTTGTTGGAAGGGTACTTATGACAGACCTCTTACTTTACATATATTAACATTTTGTAATTGCTTTCTTTACAAGAGTAAAGGTCCACATTCCAGCAATAAAAATAAATATGTACTGAATCATGAGACAACATATTGAAACTCTGGAAACATGCTAGTTGAAACAAATCAGTCACAAGAAGACAACATATTATATTATTCCATTTACATGAAATGTCAAGAATGTACAAACGTGTAAGACAGAAAGTAGATTAGTGATTGCCTATGGCTAGGTATTGGAGCAAATGGTTAGTGATTGTTAAAGGTGATGGGGTTTCTTTTAGGAATGATAAAAATCTTCAAAGTCATATTTGATGATGATTGTACAACTCTAAATATACTATAAATAGTTAAACTGTACACTTGAAAAGGATGCTTTCTATTGTGTGTGAATTATACTTCAATAAAACTTGGAAATGAATGAAATATTGACAATATTTAACAAATTCTGTTCTTGGCAAAAAAAAAAAACTGTATAGGCAGAAAAATGAGGAGTCATACAGCTGAATAAGATATTTATAACACAGGTAAGCAATAAAGGACTACTGTACAAAATATGTAAAAATATTGTTATGTAAGAATAAAAGATAGCATAAAATAAAAGCTAAGCAAGACAGGCATTTGACAAAACAGAAAATCCAAATGGAATAAATATGAAGAGTTACTTAACCTTAATAATATTTTAGAAGTACAAATTAAAACCTAATAAAATGAATTTTATTGTTAGATTGGCAAAAGAATTTAGTCTTGCCATACCATCTTTTGACAAGAAGGTAAAGCAGTATATCTTTGTATACACTTCTGGTGAGTATGTAAGTCAATCTGTTTCAATCTGGTGGGGGGGCAATAATCCTGAGATAATTTAAGAGAGTAGCTATCTCTAGTTTATAGACAGATCTATATCTCAAATTTATATGAGGATTAAATGAGTAGCTATTTGTAAAGCACATAAAGCAGCATCTGGAATTCATTAAGCATGTAATAAATATTAACTGTTATTTTTTGATGCTCAAATGTGGTTTCCATTGTCGCTTATTATGGGTCCCAGAATATATAGCCCCATCCTCCTTCCCTGTGTCCTGAATATATGTATTTTTAATTAAGAAAATATTCAGGTTAAAGGATATGGTTTCTGCCCTCATGCAAATAGACCTACTAGTAATGAATTCCAGAAAGAAAGCAAGTTTTTCTCCCTTCCAGTTTCGGCACTGCCAGACTAGAGTATGCCTTCCTATAGAAGACATTCAAGAAAAAGAAGCAAAAGAAAAATGCAAGCTTCCTGCAGCGTTCAGTTGAAAGAGGAAAGCAGGGGAATGTTAAGTAGAATGTCCTGTTATTCTTCCCAAATTTTCTAATCATTTGAGTCACACCTGAAATGTACAACAAAATGACTGAGGGGGACCAGGAGCAGGTGGAGATTTTTGTGAAGCCAGAGCTTTTCCTTTTAAATCTAGTTACTATATTTGCTGTTATATTTTGATATTGTTAGATGTAAGCATTTAGCAGGTTTCTACTTGAAGACAGAGCATCAGAGATTCCTAGTCACCATTCTCTCTTTTTTTAAAATAATTTTTAGTTGAAGGATAATTGCTTTATGTATTACGTTGGTTTCTGCCAAACATCAACATGGATAAGCCACAGGTGTACCTATGCGCCCCCCTCACCCCATCCTGAGCCTCTTTCCCACCTCCCTCCCCATCCACCCTTGATCTTGCTGCCTTAGGGCTCATGAGTTGACAAATGTGTTACAGCAACATGTTCTTACCCTATTTGTAAAAGGACACTCATGGCAGAAGAGGCATTCAAACTATAAAGAATAATTGATGGGGGATCATTTTGATTTCTTTGATGTAGCAGCTGCTATGCTCAGTTCAGTTCAGGCCCTCAGTCATGTTCGACTCTTTGCTACCTCATGGACTGTAGCATGCCAGGCCTCCCTGTCCATCACCAGCTCCTGGAGCTCACTCAAACTCACATCCATTGAGTCAGTGATACCATCCAACCATCTCATCCTCTTTGGCACCCTTCTCCTCCTGTCTTCAATCTTTCCCAGCATCAAGGTATTTTCCAATGAGTCAATTCTTCGCATCAGGAGGCCAAAGTATTGGAATTTCAGCCTCAGCATCAGTTCTTCCAATGTATATTCAGGACTGATTTCCTTTAGGATGGACTGGTTGGATCTCCTTGCACTTCAAGGGACTCTCAAGAGTCTTCTCCAACACCACAGTTCAAGAGCATCAATCCTTCGGTGCTCAGCTTTCTTTATAGTCCAACTCTCACATCCATATATGACTACTGGAAAAACCATAGCTTTGACTAGATGGATCTTTGTTGGCAAAGATCAGCTTGTGCCTCATCCAGCCCGGCATTTTGCATGATGTACTCTGCATATAAGTTAAATAAGCAGTGTGACAATATAAAGCCTTGATGTACTCCTTTCTTGATTTAGAACCAGTCTGTTGTTCCATGTCGAGGTCTAACTGTTGCTTCTTGACCTGTATACAAATTTCTCAGGAGGCAGGTCAGGTGGTCTGGTATTCCCATCTCTTGAATAATGTTCCACAGTTTGTTATGATCCACACAGTCAAAGGCTTTGGCATAGTCAATAAAGCAGAAGTAGATGTTTTTCTGGAACTCTTGCTTTTTCGATGATCCAGCCGATGTTGGCCATTGTTGCTGTTGCTGTGCTATCTATTGATAAAAAAGTACAGTCTCTTCCTGGTAAATCCCCTTTATTCAATAACTTGCTGTTGGATAAAAGACATAATCTAAGCTTTAAAAAATTTAGAAAGAGAGAATCATGAGATAAGACACAGAATTATCTCTACAATCACTTCTGGTTCTGGATTTTTTGAATGCACTAAACATTTTCTTCTCAAGAATCTTACTGATAAGGACAAGATAGATTTTATCTATCAAATTTCCTGTTTCTTTATCTCTTTAATATGTGAGTGATTTATTGACATGAGAAAAATATGGGGTATTCTTTTCAGCAACCATAAGGGCCTAAATAAAATTGTGACATTATTAATGATTATCCTTTTTCTTCTTTTCCTTTTCAGCACCCCATCCCACTGTGCTCATGTTTCACAGTGTATTCTGGGATGATTCTCATTTCCAGAAAAAGTTAACGTTCCACTCCGAACCTGTCCCTTAGACTATCATCTCAATGTTCTGCTCTTGATGGGGAGCTGGACCAACTGTGTAACTCAAGTGAAAGTTTATAATAATAGACTTGAATACTCTGCCCAATCCAGTGAAGGCTTGCTCCTTAAACAATGTCTTTGATGTTTTAGGAAAGTGGAATTTGAAAATGTAAGTCAGAAGGAATCAAAGGAGATAGTGAAGTCAAGGAGTTTTCCTAGGGTTTCTCAAATAACATTCTTTAGGTCACGTCTTACTTCATAATGGAAGTTGAACATTAAATGTAGCAGTTCTTCTTGAAAATAGTTATAAGCAGAAAGGAAGGAGAAACAAAGGGAATATATGGTTTATGAATCACTATTAATTCACCTGTTAAAAATTCTAAGAATCTGATAAACAGGAAAAATAATCTCATGAATATATACAAAAGTCTCTGAGATTCAAAGCAAGCTAAAAGCATGTGCACACATTCTTAACATCACATATCACAGGACAGTAGATGGATGTCTTCAGATGAGAAAATTCTTAGTTAAAACCGAGTGTAAATTTATATTTTGAGATGTGTTTATTTACTTTATATATTCATTTCTATCTTTTCCGGTGGGATCCTTGAGAGGAAAAGAAATACATGACTCTGTGCATGCTGACTGTACTAATGAATTTATAATAGACAAATGAACTTAGGAAAGAAGAGAATCTATAGATAACTCCCAATAACCAAAATTTTAATGGGCATATCTAGTCAAAATTCTTGCAACAAATCTTTCGTTGAGTGTCTCACATTACCTTGTACTTTGGTTAGAGAAGAAAGTGCCACAACCTCTATCCTTAGGAAGATCACTTTCTAACAGGTCACTTTCCTCCAAAGCTACTAGTGGTTCCCCACCCCTGAGACCACAGCTGCTCACAACCATCTTACACTTCTTTCCACTATTTTCAAGTAGTTCTGAAAAACTGTCATGCTTGTTGCTGCAGGCCTGAGCATTTGCAAGCAGGCCTGTTTTTTGGGGGGTTAGAGGCAAGTCTAACCAGAAAGGTTAAAGGAGAGTGTTTTCACCTGTTATGCAAGTGGAGCCATCAGTGTCAAGCAAGAGGAATTTCTCACTGCATGTTGCAGGAAATTGACTCTTGAGTGTGGCCTTGGTTTTCCTCACAGAGTACAACGGAGCTAGAGAATTAGTCGACAGAAGAATAGAAAGTAATGTGTGATTTGTTAAGTGAGGGTTGGGGGATGGGGTTGTTTGGTTTGCATTTCTTGTGAGCCTAAGCACAGGACAAGAACACCAAACACCCACATGTCCAGGCTATTTTTAACCAACTACAAATAACATGCCAACACTATAATGCTTTTTTAAAAAGAATGTTCTATGCCTTCCCAGATGGTTTCATAGAAATATAGATGTTATGCAATTGTCGCTATGGCAACCCCATATCTAGCAGCAAGAAATCAGCATGCCATGCATTCCTTGTCTCTTCTGAGTAACAGAGTCCTGATCAATGTACCTCTCTTTTGAAGCACTCCCAGAATCCTTTAATTCCTGTTTCTATTACTTATTCTCTGTCCCCACTGCCCCATCACACACACACATACACACACACACACACACACACACACACACACACACACAAGATCTTAAATCTGAAGCCATAGTATTTCATGATAAGAAATGTAAATATATATGTATATATATATTCAATTTTCAAATAAATGAATTATCTATTCTGGAATATCCCCCAATTTTGCAAAGAATAGTCAAGAATTGATTTTCAAAACTGCTCAAGGAGTGTGTAATTCCAGTAGTCAACAGCTATGAGTTTCCGGAACATAAATGCTTACATATGAAGGAAATGCATTGTCTCTGTTTCCATTGTAGCAGTCCAGTACACCAAAAATACAAGATTAGCAGAGGGCAGCTGCAAAGGGTAACTTCTATCTATATTCACAGTGATATCTTGTCAACTGAGTCAAACACTCCTGTGAAAGGCTTAAGGAAAACTGTGAGCCTTGCATTTTGTTTTTTGTAGACATAATAGTAGCTTATATTTTTTATTGTTATAAAGAAGTTATAAACATTCAGGTAGGATTAGTCAAATTGTATCAGATAATCTTTAAAATTTATCTACATTAATGGATTTCTCTATTTTTCCTCCAGGAGCCAAAGAACCAACTTTCCTTCTGTCACAGCTTAGGTGCTATATTCATTATCTATTGCTGTATAGCAATTAGTCTCAAACATAACAACTTAAAATAACTAAATTCATTATTACACATTTTCTCTGGGTCAGGTAGCTGATTTGGCAGCATGCATATGACAGAGGCTCTTTCATAAGGCTGTACCTGCCAGTCAGGGCTGAAATCATCTCATGCTTCAGCTGGGAAAATTATCTGTTTCCAAGCTCACTTCTGTGGGTTTTAGTGTTCTTCAGATCTTTAACAGTTGTTGGACAGACAATTGGTAATCCCTTGCCATGAGGATCTCTCCAAGTGATTATTAACAATATAGCAACTTGTTTCTTCAAAATGAGGGGAAGGGATTGAGAAATTGAGAGATGAAAGAGATAAAGAGAGAATAATAAAGAGATAAAAGAGTAAACTCCTTCATGGACCACAGCCTTGCGGTGGCAAAGGGGTTTGCTTAACTCAATGAAGTGCTGAGCTATGCCATGCAGGGCCACCCAGGATGGACCGGTCCTAGTGAAGAGTTCTGATACTATGACCATGCAGCTATAAATTAAAAGATCCATGTCCCTTTGAAGGAAAACCATGACGAAACTAGACAACATATTAAAAAGCAAAGACATAATTTGACAACAAAGCTCCAAATAATCAAGTAACGTACATATGTGAGAGTTGGATCTAAAGAAGATTAAGCACCAAAGAATTGATGCTTTTGGGTTGTGGTGCTAGAGAAGACTCTTGAGAGTCCCTTGGGCTATGAGGAGATAAAACCAGTCAATCCTAAAGGGAAATCAACACTGTATTCTTTGCAAGGACTGGTGCTGAAGTTGAAGCTCCAATACTTTGGCCACCTGATGCAAAGAGCTGACTCATTGAAATATGCTTTGGTGCTGGAAAAAATTGAAAGAAAAATGAGAAGGGTGTGACAGAGGATGAGATGGTCAGATAGCATCACCATTCAGTGGACAAAAATTTGAGCAATCTCTGGGAGATTGTGGAGGGCAAAGGAGCCTGGCATGCTGCAGTCCATGGGGTCACAGAGTGGGACACAACTTAGCGACTGAACAGCAACGAAAGGGAGACCCCAGAGTCTCTTTGTAACTCGACATTTGAAGTGACATTCCAAAACTTTTGCCACATTTTCCTTGTTAGAAGAAAGACACCAGCCCACACTCAAGGAGAGAGAGATAAACAAGGCTGTGGATACCAGGAGGTAGGATTTATTGAGAGCCATTTTAGAGGCTACCTACTACAGATGAATTCTGGAGTTGAATGGACATTCTATTTAAATGTGTGTCTATCAAAAAAAGTTAAGAGTGATAGTTTGCAAGGAACATTACATAATGCATGCTGATGTTTAAATATAAATGATTTAGAAATTATCCAATGTTCATTTTAATCTTGTTGTCACATCTTCAGTACAATCAGTAAAGTTAACTAAAATTTGATGCTTGCATATGGTGAGTCTTATGTGCAGAGAAAATTGTCTTAAGAGGCTGATATGTTGATAATAGGATATCAAGTCAAAATTGTTTTAGATTCTAAAAACCTCTAATCTCACAATATAAAATATGATTTTATTTTCTAGAAGAGTGAGCAGCTACAAGAAAGATAATCTTGAAGCAGTAAGGGAGAAAGCATAATTGTGCTGACTTCATCAAATGAACCCAAGCAATGCAGTTAATCAGTAAGGCTACTGATAGCACAGGTTAATTGTTTTCTTTTATCTGATCCTTAATTTGTGAATTTTTTTTTTTAATGCCCATTCCAGTTTTTTTCAGGATGTCATAACATAAGTGACCTTTAAGTTTGACATCTATAGCAGATATTAATTTGAGCCACTAGAAAATATATAAGGAATATTTAATTCTTTCAATAGCTCACATTTAATTACAGTTTTTCTCTCTACTGGGTTGGAGAGAAATTACATACTTATAAGGGGCCAATCACCCCCTTTCCAGAATTACATAAATGTTCAAACAGTTTTATATAGTTCAAAATATTTACAGAATCTCTTCTAGCCTGGATTCATGTGCATGAGTGGCCAGTCATGTCTCACTCTTTGTGACCCTACGGATTGCAGTCCACCAGGATTCTGTCTCCATGAGATTTTCCCAGCAAGAATTTGGAGCGGGTTTCCATGCCTCCTCCAGGAAATCTTCCTGATCCAGGAATCAAACCCGCATCGCCTGTAGCTCCTGCATTGCAGAAAGATTCTTTACCACGGAGCCACCAGGGAAGCCCCAAATACTTCTTTACTTTGGAACAAATTAAATATCAGCTCTTTAATAAAGTACTGTCTTAATTTAGAGCATCACTGATTCAGTTAGGAAGAAAAGGAAATTAAAAGTTGAACAATACTGCTTTCTATAGCAATATAAACACAGTAAAAATTAATATGTTAACGCATTTTGCTATCACACATGTTAAATAAGATACTTCAACCTGTTATAGTGGCTGGACATTACCATCAAGTGTAACATTTTTCAGTAAGTTATGCAAGATTCAGGCTAATCTCTACCTCATACCACCATCTGCTGGGGTAACAGGAAGCCTGGTTTACCCCTAAATCTAAGGCACAAAAGAGTCATCTTTAAATCTCTCCTAAGTGATCCATAATTCTGTGAGTCTGGCTGATTCCCAAAGAGATCAAATCACTGACCCTTGGAAAACGGAATTGTAAGAGAGTCTCTTACATTGTGGTTAGCACGTCCTCAAAACTGAAGGCATCTCTTACAATTTTCTTTTTCATAATATAGTTGAAAATGAATCCATAAATATGTCATATGAAGTGATTCCATCAGAAATATATGTTACCATTAGTTAGCTATTCAAGCAGTCCTTCATGGCCCAGCTAGAAAATCAATTATATTTGTTCCTATAGCACTGTTTCACTACAATAAAGTGTATTAAATAAGAAACTTATTAAATCTAATCTAAGCACAGTTGTTCATGCCTTTGTCTGTTGCTAGTAGCACATCACAGTGTATTATAATTATTGGTTGGCCCTCAAATAATAGTTTTTTCTCTTATTACAGTGAATTCTGCAAGACTGCAAGGGTAGCAAACATATTTTGAGCATCATAAACGTGCCAGTGCCTAATTTCTAACAGCTATTCAATAGATACTCCTCAATGAATGATTAGAGGTGGAGAGCAATATGAAATCTAAAGACTGGGGAAGACACAGTGAAACAAGTCTGTTCTTTCAACTCTTCTACGTACTAGAATAAGGACAGGAAATGATGTCACAAATCAGGATATTTATTCCCTGCCCCTCCTACTTTTTAATTATATGTAATATGTTATATTAGTGATAAATTTATCTTGTGCAAAATAGTTTTATATGTTTGAGAATTAATATAGTTCAGATAATATATGCTGCTGCTTACTAAATGTTTGACATTGAGTTACTTAGACATATTAAGTCTTACTTTTCTTGTTTCTATTAATAAAATGTGAATTATAGTAGCAACTAGCTCAAAAGACTGGAGAAGGAAATGGCAACCCACTCCAGTGATCTTGCCTGGAGAATCCCAGGGATGGGGGAACCTGGTGGGCTGCCGTCTATGGGATCGCACAGGGTCGGACACGACTGAAGCGACTTAGCAGCAGCAGCTCAAAAGAGTGTCCTGAGAATGAAAAAGACGAATTTTTTTTCTTTTAACAGCACTTTCTATAGTGTCCAATACAGGGTGAACCTTCAATATACAATGGAATAGTAGCTGTGTAACTATTTTTTTTTTCTCTTTGCAGTCATGGACACAGGCTGTTTGTATTGCCTTTTTCTCCTGAGAAACAGTAAAGTTCCAGTGAGAGATGGAAGTAGCATCCAGTAGAGGAAAGAGATGGAAAGAGTGGTACACATATTACAATAGTTCTGCTCTTGTATTTCTGAAAGTTCTGAGGAGCTATTAGCCATAAGGATGCCTTTTATGGAATAAAGAGGCCCTGCCCAGTGGCCTAACTCTTTAGGGAATATATGTGATGCTATCTTCTAATCACAGTGACTCAAATGCAAGGTTTGTTAGAGCAACACATCCCTTAGCCCAGATTGAGTAGCATGATAGAAATGAAAACAACAGTCATGCTCTGAGGACCTTTTAGTCCCAGGCTGACCTCTGCAAGATGAGCTTATTATTTACAACTTTTTATCAAGAAAACTGATGCTGGGATTTCCTTGGTGATCCAGCGGTTAAGACCCTGAGCTTCCAATGTGGGTGGTGAGATTCTACCTCTGGTTGGGGAACTGAGATCCCACATGCTGCACAGCATGGCCAAAAAAAACAGAAAAGAAAAGAAAATGGATACTAAGTAGGTTTTGTAATGTCCTCAAAGTTACAGTGATCACCAGTAATGAAGTGAAAATGGAAAACAGGAGTTTCTAACTCGAAAGTCCATACCTCCAGTGTCCAGCCACTTGCCCTCTGAATAACAAAAGGAGGAAATGACATTCCCATGCCCCTAAAATGAGGTTAGAACAGCACAAAAAAAACGAAAGGATAGGACACTGAAAGATGAACTCCCCAGGTCAGTAGGTGCCCAATATGTACCTACTGCATAGATCTGAGATCAGTGGAGAAATAACTCCAGAAAGAATGAAGAGCAGGGGCCAAAGCAAAAACAACACCAAGCTGTGGATGTGACTGGTGATAGAAGTAAAGTCCAATGCTGTAAACAGCAATAAATAGAAACCTGGAATGTACGGTCCATGAATCAAGGCAAATTGGAAATGGTCAAACAGGACATGGCAAGAGTGAATGTTGACATTCCAGGAATCAGTGAACTAAAATGACTGGAATTTGATGGGTGAATTTAACTCATGACCATTATATCTAAAATGTGGGCAAGAATCCTTTAGAAGAAATGGAGTAGCCAATTAGTAAACAAAAGAGTCCAAAATACATTACTTGGGTGAAATCTCAAAAATGACAGAATGAATTCTGTTCGTTTCCAAGGCAAACCATTCATTATCACAATAATCCAAGTCTCGGCCCTGACTAGTAAGGCTGAAGAAGCTGAAACTGAACAGTTCTAAGAAAACCTACAAGATCTTCTAGAACTAATACCCAAGAAAGATGTCCTTTTCATTATAGGGGACTGGAATGCAAAAGTAGGAAGCAAAAAAAAAAAAAAAAAACCTGGAGTAAGAGGCAAATTTGGCTTTGGAGTACAAAACGAAGCAGGTCAAAGGCTAACAGAATTTTGCCAAGAGAATGCACTGGTCATAACAAACACCCTCTTCCAACAACACAAGAGAAGACTCTACACATGGACATCACAAGATGGTCAATACTGAAATCAGATTGATTATATTCATTGCAGCCAAAGATGGAGAAGCTCTACATAGTCAACAAAAACAAGACCGGGAGCAGACTGTGGCTCAGATCATGAACTCCTTATTGCCAAATTCAGACTTAAATTGAAGAAAGTAGGGAAAACCACTAGACCATTAAAGTATGACCTAAATCAAATCCCTTATGATTATACAGAGGAAGTGATAAATAGAATCAAGGGATTAGATCTGATAGAGCACCTGAAGAACTATGGATGGAGGTTTGTGACACTGTACAGGAGGCAGTGATCAAGACCACCCCAATGAAAAAGAAATGCGAAAAGGCAAAATGGTTGTCTCAGAATGCCTTACAAACAGCTGAGGTAGGAAGATAATTAAAAAACAAAGGAGAAAAGGAAAGATATACCCATTTGAATTCACAGGTCCAAAGACTAACAAGGAGAGATAAGAAAGCTTTCCTCAGTGATCAACACAAAGAAACAGAGCAAAAAATAGAATGGAAAAGACTAAAGATCTCTTCAAGAAAATTAGAGATACCAAGGGAACATTTCATGCAAAATGAGCACAATAAAGACAGAAATGACATGGACCTAACAGAAGCAGAAGATATTAAGTAGAGGTGGCAAGAATACACAGAAGAATTATAGAAAAAAGATTTTCATGGCCCAGATAAACACAATGGTGTGATCACTCACCTAGAGACAGAATTCTTTGAATGTAAAATCAAGTTGGCCTTAGGAAGCATCACTACAAACAAAGCTAGTGGAGGTGGTGGAATTCCAGTTAAGCTACTTCAAATCCTAAAAGATGATGCTGTGAAAGTGCTGCATTCAACATGTCAGCAAATTTGGAAAACTCAGCAGTGACCACCGGACAGGAAAATGTGAGTTTTAATTCCAATCCCAAAGAAAAGCAATGCCAAAGAATGCTCAAACTACCTCACAATTGCACTCATTTCACACGCTAGCAAAGTAATGCTCAAAATTCTCCAAACAGGCTTCAATAGTACGTGAACCATGAAATTCCAGATGTTCAAGCTGGATTTAGAAAAGGCAGAGGAACCAGGCATAAAATTGTCAACATCCGTTGGATCATCAAAAAAGCAAAAGAGTTCCAGAAAAACCTCTACTTCTGCTTTATTGACTATGCCAAAGCCTTTGACTGTGTGGATCACAACAAACTGGAAAATTCTTCAAGAGATGGGAATACCAGACCACCTGACCTGCCTCTTGAGAAATCTGTATGCAGGTGAAGAAGCAACAGTTTAGAACTCAACATGGAACAACAGACTGGTTCCAAATGGGGAAAGGAGTATGTCAAGGTACCCCACTCCAGTACTCTTGCCTGGAAAATACCATGGATGGAGGAGCCTGGTGGGCTGCCATCTATGGGGTCTCACAGAGTCGGACATGACTGAGCGACTTCACTTTTACTTTTCACTTTCATGAATTGGAGAAGGAAATGGCAACCCACTCCAGTGTTCTTGCATGGAGAATCCCAGGGACAGGGGAGCCTGGTGGGTTGCCGTCTATGGGGTCACACAGAGTCGGACACGACTGAAGCGACTCAGTAGCAGTAGCAGCTGCTTGTTTAACTTATATGCAGAGTACATCATGCGAAACTCCAGGCTGTATGAGGCACAGGCTGGAATCAAGATTACCAGGAGAAATATCAACCTCAGATACGCAGATGACACCACCCTTATGGCAGAAAGTGAAGAAGAACTAAAGAGCCTCTTGATGAAAGTGAAAGAGAAGAGTGAAAAAATTGGCTTAAAACTCAACATTCAGAAAACTAAGATCATGGCATCTGGTCCCATCACTTCATGGCAAATAGATGGGGAAACAGTGGAAACAATGACAGAGTTTATTTTATTGGGCTCCAAAATCACTGCAGATCGTGACTGCAGCCATGAAATTAAAAGACACTTACTTCTTGGAGGGAAAGTTATGACCAACCTAGACACCATATTAAAAAGCATAGACATTACTTTGCCAACAAAGGTCCAACTAGTCAAGGCTATGGTTTTTCCAGTAGTCATGTATGGATGTTAGAGTTGGACTATAAAGAAAGCTGAGAGCTGAAGAATTGATGTTTTTGAACTGTAGTTTTGGAGAAGACTCTTGAGAGTCCCTTGGACTGCAAGGAGATCCAATCAGTCAATCCTAAAGGAAATAAGTCCTGAATATTCACTAGAGGGACTGATGCTGAAGCTGAAACTCCAATACTTTGGCCACCTGATGTGAAGAACTGACTCATTGGAAATGACCCTGATGCTAGGAAAGATGAATGCGGGAGGAGAAGGGGATAACAGAGGATGAGATGGTTGGATGGCTTCACTGACTCAATGGACATGAGTTTCAGTAAACTCTGGGAGTTGGTGATGGATAGGAGGCCTGATGTGCTGCAGTCCATAGGGTTGCAGAGTCAGACACGCCTGAGAGACTGAACTGAACTGAAAATAAAGGTCATTTCCCTCATTTGTATACATTTAAACATCTCTGTGGTTTTTGCATCATATTTATGTATGTGAAGCTAATTGCTGGAGATAATTTAGCTTAGTTAATTGGAGCATCCTCCAAGATCAGATTTAACTCCCCATATGCAAAGCTGGTGTCACCTTCCAGAGGCCTGATTCTCTAGCTGATTCAAATTGTTTGCCATTCTGTAAAATTATCACGCTTTGATTTTATCTTAGCACATGTGTTTTCTTCTGCTAGAATCCCCTATCCACCTTGTGGGAATGTCAGTTTCTTTTCTTTATTAAGACTCTAGAAGAGCATCTTTATAAAGCTTCCTGCAGGTGGTGATTGCAGCCATGAAATTAAGAGATGCTTACTCCTTGGAAGAAAAGTTATGACCAACGTAGATAGCATATTCAAAAGCAGAGACATTACTTTGCCAACAAAGGTCCATTTAGTCAGGGCTATGGTTTTTCCTGTGGTCATGTATCGATGTGAGAGTCGGACTGTGAAGAACGCTGAGTGCCGAAGAATTGATGCTTTTGAACTGTGGTGTTGGAGAAGACTCTTGAGAGTCCCTTGGACTGCAAGGAGATCCAACCAGTCCATTCTGAAGGAGATCAGCCCTGGGATTTCTTTGGAAGGAATGATGCTAAAGCTGAAACTCCAGTACTTTGGCCACCTCATGTGAAGAGTTGACTCATTAGTAAAGACTCTGATGCTGGGAGGGATTGGGGGCAGGAAGAGAAGGGGACGACAGAGGATGAAATGGCT
The DNA here is from genome assembly GCF_023091745.1 of Budorcas taxicolor. Classification (NCBI taxonomy): domain Eukaryota; kingdom Metazoa; phylum Chordata; class Mammalia; order Artiodactyla; family Bovidae; genus Budorcas; species Budorcas taxicolor. The sequence goes on along the minus strand of NC_068934.1, from coordinate 4,597,058 downwards.
GGATGGCATCATGGACTCTATGGACGTGAGTCTGAGTGAACTCCGGGAGTTGGTGATGGACAGGGAGGCCTGGCATGCTGCGATTCATGGGATTGCAAAGAGTTGGACACGACTGAGCAACTGGACTGAACTGATCTGAACTGACAGGATGCTTTTCTCCACTCTAAGCAGTGTGGATCTTTTGATCTTCAAGCCACTTCATACATGTGTCGTCTATACTATTACCCTATGTTTTAAAGTATTTTTTAATTTGTTGCTCTCCCACTTGGCCACACTAGACTGTGACCCTTTAAAGAGAAAGTTTCATTTCCCCTAGATTTTCTCAGTGCTCTTTACGTATAACATGTGTGCACTGTCATTCAGCTGGGTTTGAGTCTCTGCAACCCCGTGGACTATAGTCTGCCAGGCTCCACTGTCCATGAAATTTCCCAGTCAAGAATACTGGAGTGGGTTTCCATTTCTTACTCCAGGGCTGATTCCAGACCCAGGGATCAAATCCATGTCTGCTGAATCTCCTGCACTGGCAGGTGGATTCTTTACCACTGGAAAGCCTTTACATATATTAATAGCAGATGCTCTGTCAATATTACTGAATAAATATTGTCTTAATTGATATACATAGTCTCACATTTCTCATTTCTACTCATAAATGGCTTCTTCAATGTTTAATAAAACAATCTCTATTGCATTTCAATATCTGTGCCATTCTCTAATACATGACATAATTCTGTATCATTATCTAATACCTGGCTTGAATCATGTCTAAAATCTCAGGTTCTCTAATATAAATCAAGATTTCACTTGTAAGGCTCACTGAAGTACAAACTACTGTTAAAATAGGAGCTCCCTTGAAATAAGTGCTCCTTTATATTTAATAACCAATCACTAGGGAAAGTTAGGGCTTCCCCTGTGCTCAGCAAAAAAGGAACCCATCTGCAAAGCAGGAACCCATCTGCAAAGCAGGAGACACAGGAGAGGTGGGCTCCATCCCTGGATCAGGAAGATCCCCTGGAGATGCCCTGGAAAAGGGAATGGCAACCCACTCTGGTATTCTTGCAGGAAAAATACAAGGACAGAGGAGCCTTGTGGGCTACAGTGCATGGGATTCCAAAGATTCAGACATGACTAAAGTGACTGAGCATGCATGTACACACATGGGAAGCAGCCATACCAGCTTTAGTTTTTCAAAAGCTTCCTGATACTATTGATCCAAGTATGACCAGATGGCTTCTTACAAATAAACTCCAGGTGGAATGATATGAGTTTATTTTTGATCATTCCTTTTCTAAATATGTCTTGTTTTTCTTTCAGAGGAAAAAAAAAGAACTGAATCAATTCTAGACTGTCTGGAGCCAGTAAAACTTACAGAAATGATAACTACTGGGAAATGGATTTTTAATATATGTTTATATACTAAATATATATTTAACCATAGATAATATGATTTAGCTGACAAAATTATTAAAAATCAGCCTAATATCATGAAGAAAATACATTATTGTTCCTAATAATTGTCTGGCTTTTACAGAGATGTTCCAACAGCAAGATGATTCTACCAATACTGATATGTGAAGAGTTGTTCTCATCACAGAGCCTGAAAGATTATTAAGACTTCACTTTGAAGTGGTCAACACTTCAAAGAATTCATTCACTTAACTGTTCCTTCTTTCCTTTCTTTATTCCTTCGATAAATCCAGAAGATATTCTCATCCCTGGGGATACAAAGACATGCCATATTCAAGTCGGAACTTTCAATATCATGGCAGTGTGTTGGGGAATGTGTTCACACGTATGAACAACTACAGTGATGTATTGCACAGTCACCTACAGGCAGAGCCATGCCTGTGCAGGGATGAAGTGTCTCCCAGAATGTTTCCGGACAGAGGTGATATTTGAGCAAAGAAGATGATTACAATGTAATCCCCTTCTAATTTCTAAGACTACAATGCTTTATAATTTCTGAATCTATAAATGAGGTAAGTATATCATGGTATCAGAGCTAGGAGCTCTTCCATAGAAATGGAGGGGTGAGAGAAGAAAGGGGCATCTCATCTATGTTGTCCAAGAGAAGTGATGATCAGTCAGTTCAGTGAGGTGGGAAATAGCATTTGGAGTCAAACCATAAACCACCTAGGAGAGAACAGTAGAGCACCTGGGAAGCTTCCAGCCTTTAGATTTGAACGATGCTTGTTGTGTCTGAATTTTCAGATGTGCAAGCTGGTTTTAGAAAAGGCAGAGGAACCAGAGATCAACTAGCCAACATCTGCTGGATCATCAAAAAAGCAAGAGAGTTCCAGAAAAACGTCTATTTCTGCTTTATTGACTATCAAAGCTTTTGACTCTTTGGATCACAATAAACTGTGGAAAGTTCTGAAAGAGATGAGAATACCAGACCACCTGACCTGCCTCTTGAGAAATCTGTATGCAGGCCAGGAAGCAACAGTTAGAACTGGACATGGAAAAACAGACTGGTTCCAAATAGGAAAAGGAGAACGTCAAGGCTGTATATTGTCACCCTGCTTATTTAACGTCTATGCAGAGTATATCACGAGAAACACTGGGCTGGATGAAACACAAGCTGGAATCAAGATTGCTGGGAGAAATATCAAAAACCTCAGATATGCAGATGACACCACCCTTATGGCAGAATGTGAAAAAGAACTAAAGAGCTTCTTGATGAAAGTGAAAAAGGAGAATGAAAAAGTTGGCTTAAAACTCAACATTCAGAAAACGAAGATCATGACATTTGGTCCCATCACTTCACGGCAAATAGATGGGGAAACAGTGCAAACAGTGGCTGACTTTATTTGGGGGGGCTCCAAAATCACTGCAGATAGTGATTGCAGCCATGAAATTAAAAGACACTTACTCCTTGGAAGGAAAGTTATGCCCAACCTATACAGCATATTAAAAAGCAAAGCCATTACTGTGTCAACAAAGGTCCATCTAGTCAAGGCTATGGTTTTTCCAGTAGTCATGAATGGATGTGAGAGTTGAACTGTAAAGAAAGTTGAGCACCGAAGAACTGATGATTTTGAACTGTGGTGTTGGAGAAGACTCTTGAAAGTCCCTTGGACTGCAAGGAGATCCAACCAGCCCATCCTAAAGGAAATCAGTTCTGAATATTCACTGGAAGGACTGATGCTGAAACTGAAACTCCAATACTTTGGCCACCTGGTGCAAAGAACTGATTCATTGAAAAAGACTCTGATGCTGGCCAAGATTGAGGGTGAGAGAAGGGGACGACAGAGAATGAGATGGTTGGATGGCATCACCGACTCAATGGACATGAGTTTGAGTAAACTCCGGGATTTGGTGATGGACAGGGAGGCCTGGCTTGCTGCAGTTCATGGGGTCTCAAAGAGTGGGACATGACTGAGCGACTGAACTGAACTGAACTGATGCTGGTAGACTGGTTCTTTCTGCTGTGTGTCACTGAACACTCTCTCTGCTCGATCAGGAAGTTGATGCTCTTGCTGAGGGCTGCAACTAGGTACAAACGTAGAAACAGCAGTGAACTAGTAGTTAGTTCTTCTATTTATTATTCAGTTGACTTTTGGCGGATGATGGTTTCCCCATTTCTAGAGCTACAAAACAGAATAAGATAGAATTCCTTTCATTTGCCCTTTTAAAGTGGTTATACTTATTTTTAAAGTATAACTTATGTGAAAGGGCCTTTCAAATTGCCATTCAAATATTAAATAATGTGTTCTGGATTAAAAGATAAAATGAAGAATTAGAGCGAGTAAAAATTTCAAAAATAGAGGAAGGGGGAGATTGATGAGCAAAAAAAAAAAAAAAATGTGCACATGATAACCTGGAACCCTATGTATGCTCTAATATTTACAAGATTGTTATGTAGATATTTTTTACCTAAGATGAGTACCATAATGTTTCAGGGATAGACTGGGGCCCTGTGTCTCCCATTTAGTATGACAAGAGTAGTCTAAGCAAGAAATTTATGATGAAATTCAATTAAAAAATATTAATTCTATTCCTTTCCCTTAGTTGCTATCAGGTTGTTTTGCTGTCACAGTAGCCTTGCCAGATAATAACAAAAACTAGGTTATTAACGTATCTTTTGCCTCTTGTTGAAAAGAAGCTTCTTGTTGAAAAGTATATGTTCAAAATACTCTTGAAGGATGCATTCTTACTTACTTTTATAATCAATGACATTTTTTCTTACCTTGATTCAGAAATGGCAAACTCAGAAACATATTTCTATAATTAGTTTTCTCAATAATAGGAATGTTAAGTTTGAACAATACCACAAACAGTGCAAGGCATAGTACACATTTTCCTTTTTGTTACAAAATGAACCAATCAATCAATCAACCAACGAGAGAGAGAGAGAGAATGAAGGATATACCGTGTCTTCAAACAAATTTAAAGAGAGGGAAAAAAAAAAATCACTTGGAGTCAAAAGAGCTCAGCAATATCAAAAGATGTGTTTATTTTCCATAGGAATTTAGACTATAAATAATTGTGCTGGCAACACTTATTTTTAAAATCAGCTGCAGAGCTGCAGAAAGTGTTTTTATGGGATTGAGGAAATTAAAGTAAATTCACATTTGTAAAATTCAAGACTGGTGACCTGAAATGCTCCTTTAAATTAATCAAAGATTCAGGAAGATGCTGGCTTCAGGTGAAGTCTGCCGGCATTCTTAGTCCCCTTCTTAGCACCATTTCCCTGCTGCATATTCACTTAGGCTGGCAGAGTTCGTGGGATGAATGAGTTGGTTTTATTTAATGTATTTCTACCCCACTCTCACTGAAAGAAATATGAAAGACATTGCAATGATTTCACTAAATATTGCTTTATATAATCTTCCATTGTAAATGCTTCTCCCTGAAATTTTGTCCATAAGAGAAAAATCTTTGATTCAGAAGAAAAGATTAAAAGAAACTAGAAAACTATTAAAGCAATCCTTCTTTAAGTGTAGTTCAGTTTAGTTCAGTCGCTCAGTTGTGTCTAACTCTTTGGGACCCCCTGAATCTCAGCACACCAGGCTGTCTATCACCAACTCCCGGAGTTCACTCAAACTCATGTCCATCGAGTTGGTGATGCCATTCAGCCATCTCATCCTCCATCATCCCCTTCTCCTCCTGCCTCCAATCCCTCCCAGAATCAAAGACTTTTCCAATGAGTCAACTCTTCACATGAGGTGGCCAAAGTACTGGAGTTTCAGCTTTAGCATCATTCCTTCCAATGAACACCCAGGACTGATCTCCTTTAGAATGGACTGGTTGGACCTCTTTGCAGTCCAAGGGAATCTGTAAATGTGTATTTGATGTTCAGCTCTGGATTTATTTTTTATAAATAGAGGTATTAAATATTTATTTGCATTGTAATAGAGTCGGATATGACTGAGAGACTTCAATCTCACTTTTCACTTTCATGCATTGGAGAAGGAAATGGCAACACACTCCAGTGTTCTTGCCTGGAGAATCCCAGGGACAGGGGAGCCTGGTGGGCTGCTGTCTATAGGGTCACCCAGATTAGGACACAACTGAAGTGACTTAACAGCAGCAGCAGCCGCTAATATTTAATGATCTGCTATTATGTTCTAGGTAGTGCATGATGCTTTAAATTAAGTATCTCATGCAATTTTCTCAGAGATCCTATGAAACAGAGCAATATTATGCCCCTCATTTGTTGTTGTTCAGTCACTAAGTCATGTCTCACTCTTTGTGACCCAGAAACTATAGCCCTCTAGTCTCCACTATGCATGGGATTTCCCAGGCAAGAATACTGGGTTGCCATTTCCTTCTCCAGGAGTTCTTCCCTATACAGAAATCGAACCCACATCTCCTGCACTGGGCAGGTGGATTCTTTAGCCCTGAGCCACCTGGAAAATATTATCCCCATTATCCAAATGAAAAGCATGAGACTTTGAGTGATCATGTATCCTAACACAGCTAGCAAGTGATGCACAGTTTAGAACTCAGAGAGTCTGACTTCAAAGCCAGTGTTAAACCATATGGTTTGCTGCCTCCATCAACCTTGTTGCTGCACTTTAGTCCCTGGCCACTGGTCCAGTCCATCCTATTGTCTGAGGTCAATGAAAGCATTCTAAGGAGATGCAGGAACATCTAGATCCCAAAGGAGCTATACTAGTACCTATCATTGTTCTCTCTCTGAGTCCAGAATATATTTAAGTCCAAGTTTCTTGTAGGACTCATTCACAAATGCGCTGTAGTAAGAATTGTCTCCAAACCTAGCTTCAAGGACTTGCGCAGATCCAGAGGCTTCTCCTTTCTTTCACCAGGAAATCATAGATGATCTATATCAATTGTGCCTGCCTCTTCTGTTCCACAATCCCAAAAGGGTTTTGTTGTCTGACCTAGGTTGATCTGATTTTTTTTTTTTCTATATTCTTGATTTTTTGTAAGCTACTAAGATCTCAGTTGCAGCTCCCAAGGAACTCTCTATTTAAAAAGACACATTATAAATAAATAAGAAAGATAAGAACTTGGATCTTGTTATACATTTCTTTCCTTAACTGACCTTGAAAAATCACTCAGTTACTTGGCCTAAGAAATCTTAGCTTTTAGTTTGAATAATGGAAAATTAGGAAATTCCATTTCTCTTAACATTGCAGTCTCTGGCTGTCTCCATTAATAGTTACCATATATTCTTTCAAAGTGAAGAAAATGTGAAACTCTACCTACATTATCTCATTTATTTCTCAAAAAACCTCCATGAACAAGATGATCCCCATTTTACAGAAGAAAAATCTATAATAAATTAGACTCCATATCTCAATTATGCTGAAATAGCTGAGACTTGGTTATTTTAATCATGGGTCTCTCATGATTAAGTATATTTCAACCACTCTTTTGAACTATCTCTCTACTTATACTGCTTAACTGTAATTATTTTTATTAAGAAAATGTAAAAGTATACCTAGAATTCCCTTATAAAACATTTTAGTGCTTGTTGAAGAGATTTTCTTTCTCTTATTTAGCTTTTTAATATAATGACCAGAGAACTGAGCTTAATAACATTCATTTACATGAAACTGGCTGGACAATAACTAGAATTAAAATCATTGAATTTGAAGTTAAAAGTAGTGTGCCCTTTCTGAATTTCATTTTGAATCCTGCAGAGTTGATACAGCTTCACATGATTAAGGAAAAAGCTAGAGCCCCACCCATAGTGCAGACAGAGACAAGACAGAGCAATGGCCCCTGTCCCTTTGCATTACCACAATTACCTTTGACAACGTTGCTTTTAGGCATGTTGACAAAGCCCAGACAGTGTTAGTGGCTCTCTTTCCAGAGGTACAGACTGCAGAGGTCTACAGAGAATAGATAGTTTCTACTATAGAAAGGGAGGGACATTTCACACTCTTTAAAACTACTAATAGACACCAAATACACTGACATAAATGTCTTGCCAAAGAAGACTCACTAATCTCTTTTTTGAAAAATGTGGGCTTCCACAGTGGCTCCAACAGTAAATAATCTTCTTGCAATGTGAGACACCCTGGTTTGATCCCCTGAGATGGAAATGGAAACTCACTCCAGTATTCTTGCCTGGAGAATCCCATGGACTGAGGAGGCTAGCAGGCTACATACAGCCCATGGAGTTGCAAAGGGTCAGATATCAACAATGGACTCTTTCACTTTTCTTTGAAAAATGTTTAAGAAAATTGAATGCAGGCTGTTCTGTGTACATATAATGTTCCTATAAAGCAGGCAGGAGTCAGCACGTTGATCACTGAGAATACTGTTTGTTTCTCATAAAGAGTGTTCTTTTGTTTATATACTAAGTGAAGACCTCTTCTCCTGGATCTGGATCTGTTTTCAGAGGTCTAATACTTCTCGAGGATTTCCCATTCATCTTCCCCCCCTCTAAAACATGGAGAAATTTCAATATATCTTATAAATCAACATGTCCAAAGTTAAATATCAGGTTTTGTCCCAAGCTGGCAATTTGTTTTCATGTTCTATATTCATATATAGAATCACCATTCTTCAGAAAGGCTACAGTCTACTTTGAGTGCTCAGATGCTCAGTTGGGTCTGATTCTTTGGGACAACATGAGCTGTAGCCCTCCAGTCTCCTCTGTCCATGGGATTTTTTCCACAAAAATACTGGAGTGGGGTGCCATTTTCTCCTCCAGGGGATCTTCCCAACCCAAAGACTGAACCTGTGTCTCTCAAGTCTCCTGCATCGGCAGGCAGATTCCTTAGCACTGTCGCCACCTGGAAAGCTATTTTAATTATCCCTATATATTTTTTAATGCCTTTAATCAGTTCTTCCATTCAAAATATACTTGTTGATTTCCAAATATGTGTCCCATGCTGTTATAGGGTTATTTAGGGGCTACGGCAGTGAAAAAAAAAGGCAAAAATAAAAACGAACTCCCAAATGGCCTACATCATTGAAGATATTTCAGCGGAGTAAGTGAGACAGTTGAGAAATAAAATATGGAGTGTATCAGCTAATGACAAAAAGCTTTGGAGAAAAACAAAACAGGAAAGGGGGATTGCCGGGAGCCAGCATGCGAGATCCCACCCATGACAAGGTCATGTGGAAGAGCCTGACAGGGCAAGGTGGATCAGGTCTCAAGGGGTCCTCTGCCCGAGCATCTACCCCAAAACCAGAATCTGTCTGTTTTATTATTTCATGTCTCTCACTAACACCTCTGACATTAACGGGGGGCTGTCCCCAACCACCTTTCTCAGAAGAAAATCAACTTAGAGCTTTGGTTAATAAGTCTCCTGGGCATAATAAGAGTGTTTCAATTCAAACCCCTCTGATAGCTTTCTAACTTGCCTGACAGGTTTATCCGGACTTTTACAACTATGCATATGATTGTTTACAGCCTCCCAACAACTAGAGGCACAGGAAGCTTAAAAAATTCTAGGAATGTAGAGCCTTTTGAGGAGTTAAAAAATCATTAGAATAGAACTTGTTAAGGGTTTCATTATTGAGCCAATACTTGCTTCCATGTTTTCATATCCTTTATTTGTTGTATACCCGGGAGTACATTAATTAATATAGTTGGTACATAGAAAAAACAAGTAGCAACATTAGATCTATGAGTTAAGAACTTTCTTTGTTGTAACCCAAAGCACTTTGTTCTTTAAGGATGTAACTTTATTTAGTACTTTGAAGGTGATGCAGATTAAAGAAAAACACTTCAAGGGAAGATGAGTTTTTGGTTGATTAACATTTATCAAGGAAAAAAGCCATAAAATGTTAATAGGCCTCCTGGCCAGAAGATAATGTAAATCACCTGAGACCTTTTGTATACGGAAAGGTATGCAGAAAGAAAGCCTGATATCGATAAGGGTCAGGACTGCTGCCCCTGCGTGATTCTGCATCTTCCATTATGTAAAACTAAGGGTATATAAGTACCTTTTGAAAATAAAGTTATGGGGTTTTTGCACAAGCTTGGCCTCCCTCATGTCAATTCTCTCTCTCCCTCTTTTTCCCTCTCCCTCCCTCTGTTTTTCAGGCTGATCCCTTGGAACACAGAGGCTCTCTGCTTTCACTTTCTGCCCGGGCTTCTAAGACCCTCGCGAGAGGGAGCCCAAGGCAGGGCACCCTCCACTATTCAAGTGAACACCTGTGGCCCACATGAACAGAGCAAGTCTCTTGTCTTGAGACTTTATTGGCTTTTTGTGTAAACCAAGGAATACCAGCCTCTTTCTTCCTCTATTTTTTTAACTGTTTTCTTATCTCTCTATATATCTCTAAGTCTATAAATATATCTATATACCTCTCTCGCCTCGCCATCCACGCTTTGGATACCCTGGATCCAACCGGGGCTGGAACCCAGTAGGGGATACATGTGCTAGAGGAGTGTTTGCAGACCTGGATGAAACATGACCTTGACGTCAAAGGCTCCTGGTGGTAACTGCCAAGATATGCTAATTGATGAAGGATGTTTTCTTTGTTGGTCCCAAGATGGAAGGAAGTAGCAAGGCATGTATATTGGGGAGGAGAGAGTAGTGGCCTTGAGTTGTGCACAGACATTCTCCAGCTTCCTCTTCAAACTTGCCAAAAGTGACTTGTGAAGCCAGGATGTGAATCCTTCTCTGACATATCCAGAACAAGTGGAAGCCAAGGATTTTGTCATGACATCAACAGCCAGAGGCATGGAGATCAGGGAGGAGGGATGATGGGCACTGCAGGTCATATTTCATACTCGCCAAACTCCTTTGATTGTGTGTCTCTTACTTTGCAATCCCAAATTCCAGATTCAGAAAACTGTCTTCCAGTGGTTCTTTCATCCTTTAAACTAGGATAAGTATAAAAACTCAATCCTAAGACTTCTGATTGCGGTGAAACTGTCACTTTGTATAACCCATTAGAGTGTAATATCCTTAGTGCAAGAAAGGTACATTCTTCAGGTTTTAATCTTGTATGCCTTGACTTAGAGTGAAAGTGAGTAATTACTAGTTTGCCGTACCTAATGGAATAGGCTATAGCACAACCTTCAGAATTTCCATCAGTTAATTTTTTGCCAGAAGAGACTACACTCCTCAACCAATCCTTTCATATTATAAACCAAGTCTGTTTCTGGCCTGACTTGACTCCTCTTGTATTATTCCACACAAACCACATTCAGATCATATTGAACTGACTTATTTTCCCCAAACATAATCAGATGTGCTTTCAGCTCTATATTGTTCAAGTTCTTCTCTGAGCATTTCACGTTATCTGTCTTTCTTCCAATGTGTCATTCTTATTTGCTATTCTAAGCCGACTCCAGTGTTGTTGTTTTTTTCTTTTTTCTATAGAGGTTTTCTTAATATCTATTGCATGCACCTATGTCATTAACTATTTCTTCCTCTGGGCTCTCATAGATTGATGCCAGAGAACGTAATCCATTGCACTGTGGTTATTATTAGTGTAATTAATTATTTATACAATTTACACCTTGAGAAGCACTGTCTTGTCTATCAGCATTTTTTTTTTTTTTTTGTCCTTTCCTGCTTCTCCTTCGTCTCAAGGGAATCAAATCCATTTTAAGATGGACATGACTGATGAAATTCCAGAAAAAAAAAAGAAAGGGAAAAATGAATAATTTAGCATTTGTTAATTTGGGCTGCCTCACAACCAAACAAGATCTCTATTACACTTTCCCCTTTCAACACTTTAAAAGACATGGAGAAAGAAAGGTATTATGAAGAAGATTTTTGAATAAAGTTTGATCCCTGACTCAGGCCCATAAAGAGAGCTATTTTTTCCCCTTCCCTTGTTACTTATATCTTAAAAAACCAGTGCTTTTCCAACAAGAGAAAATAAGAGAAAACTCTTTTCCAACAAAGACAAAAGAGTTAAGGGCATATGTAGGTTACAAAGAGAATGTGAACAAAAGTGAATATTTTAATAGGATAATTTTAAGATTTTGACTTCCCAGGTAGTGGTGAAGAGTCTACCTGCCAATGCAGGGGTTGCAGGACATGGAGATTCAATCCCTGGGTCCAGAAGATACCCTGGAGGAGGAAATGGCAACCCACTGCAGTATTCTTGTGGAAAAAGTCCCATGGACAGAGGAGCCTGGTGGGTTACAGTCCATGGGGTCTCAAAGAGTTGGGACCGACTGAATGACTGATCACACACACACACAACTTTAAGATTTATTTTACTGGTAGAAATATATTTACTGAGTTAAAAATTAAATAGTTACTTTTTGAATCTGCATTAGTAGACAAAAAATTTTGCCATTCACTTACATATAGTCTCAAATTAATGAAAAAAATCTAATAAAATAGATATGGAAGAGAAGAGGTTCCAGAAGGTCTGTTATTTTCATAAAAAGAGCATTGTACTAGCATGTATACATAGAGAAACACATTTCAAAATAGAACAGTTATGTACTGTTACATCAGTACCCATGGCAACCTGGAAGGAAACTGCCGGTTTCTTGGAGGAGGCCAGACTCTATAGTGAGATGCCTAAGATATTCTAGCTAGGTCTCTCCCCAAAGTGAAACTAGCTAAATGTTTGATGAAACTTTTGTTGTTTTCACTGTTCTCAGTGTTTCCTGGGTGATCCAAGAAGAAGTTTTAACAACTATGTTGCAAACATTTGGTAAATCTGTAAGAGAGGCTTCCCAGGTGGCTCAGTGGTAAAAAATCCATCTGACAATGCAGGAGACCCAGGAAACTTCAGTTCAGTCCCTGGGTGGGAAGATCCCCTGGAGAAGGAAATGGCAAGCCACTCCAGTATTCTTGCTGGGAAAACCCCATGGACAGAGGAGCCTGGTGGGCTGCAGTCCACGGGGTGGAGAGTCGGACACAACTGAGCAACTGGATATGCACACACCTTCTCAGCTACTCCCGACGCTTCGGGTTTCCTCTGCTTTTTTTCCCATGAGTTCTGCTCTTCCTTCTTCCAATTCTACATTCTCTAATCTATCCTTATGACGTACTGCCCATCAGAATTCAAAGTCAGTCAGCACTGTTTGAATCTGTACCACGTGCTTGTATCTGTTAAGTCTGTGAAGACATCGATACCATATCTGCTATATTAGTTGGAACTGGGTTTTATTGGCTAATTTAAAGCAGAGACTCTGGTTTAATTCTCCATTTTTAAAGATTCAAATTAAACATTTTTATGATGAGAATTTAATGATCAGTGCAAAATTACTTTAGGCTGTTATGTACTTTCTATCAGCAATGGTAAACACATACTTAAAGAGGGTAGATACATAACATAAATGTGTTAAGGAGATTATATTTAAGGGAACAAGAAGTAACGGGAACTACATAAGCTGGACAGTGTGTTCACCAGCCACAGGCATTAAAATTAAAATCTTATATTGTTTTTAAATCACTGTGTAGTTTACAATGAAGGCTAATAGGTTCCCAGTTTTTTAATTTACTTTTTAATTGGAGGAAAATTTCTTTACAATGTTGTATTGGTTTCTGTCATACAATGCAAATCAGCCATAATTATGCATACATCACCTCACCCTCTTCCCCCAGCCCCACCCCCCGAGGTCTTCACAGAGTGCCAGGCTGGCTCCCTGTGTTATACAGCAACTTCTCACCAGCTGTTTCACTTACAGTAGTGTACGTGTGTCAAGGCTACTTCCCCCCTTCGTCTCACTGTTTCCTTCCCTCCACTGTGTCCATAAGTCTGTTCTCTATATCTGCTTCTCCAGTGATTCCCTGCAAAGAGGTTCATCAATGCCATTTTTAAGATTCCATATATACGCATTAACATACTATGTTTGTTTTTCTCTTTCTGAATTTACTCTGCATAACTGCATTACCCACCTACCTAGAACTGACACAAATTCACTCTTTTTTATGGCTAACATTCCGCTGTATATGTGTACCAAGAAATCTCACCACTCGGCATATACCCTGAGGAAACCATAACTGAAAAAGACCCATGTACCCCAATGCTCACAGTAGCGCTATTATAATAACACTATGAACATGGGCACAGGTCTTTTTCAGTTATGGTTTTCTCAGGGTATATGCCCAGTAGTAGGATTGCTGGGTCATATGGTAGTTTTATTCCTAGTTTATTAAGGAATGACCAGGCTGTATCAACTTACATCCCAACCAACAGTGCAAACGGGTTTCCTTTTCTCCATATCCTTTCCAGCATTTGTCATTTGTAGTTTTTTTTTTTTTTTTTTTTTTTTATGATGGCAACTTTGACTGGTATAAGGTGATACCTCATTGTAGTTTTGTTTGCATTTCTCTAATAATTAGTAATGTTGAACATTTTTTCATGTATTTATTGGTCATCTGTATGTCTTATTTGGAGAAGTGTCTATTTAGGTCTTCTGCCATTTTTTGATTGGGCTGTTTGTTTTTCTGATATTGAGCTATTGTTGTAGCTCAGTCACTAAGCTGTGTTTGACTCTTTGTGACCTCATGAACTGCAGCATGCCAGGCTTCCCTGTCCTTTACTATCCCCTTGAGTTTACTCAAACTCTTATTCATTGAGTTAGTGTTGCCATCCAGCCATCTCATCCTCTGTCGTCCCCTTCTCCTCCTGCCTTCAATCTTTCCCAGCATCACAGTCTTTTCCAGTGAGTTGACTCTTCGCTTCAGGTGGCCAAAGTGTTGGAGCTTCAGCTTCAGCATCAATCCTTCCAATGAATAATCATGGTTGATTTCCTTTAGGATGGACTGGTTTGATCTCCATTCTGTCCGAGCAACTCTCAAGAGTCTTCTCCAACATCACAGTTTGAAAGCATTGACATTGAGCTGTACGAGCTGCTTATTCAGTGTGGAAATTAATCCTTTGTCAGTTGTTTTGTTGGCAAGTATTTTCTCCCATGGTACCTAATTTTTAAAACAAGATTTTTTTTTAATTGTGATCATAATACAGCATGAGATTTTTAAGTAAATATTTTATTTTAGAAAACGTTAGATTTATGGAGAGGCTTCCAGTGCAGTATTGAGAGTTTCTATATAAGCTGAACCCAGTTTATTCTATCATTAACCTCTTACAGTAGTGTGGCTCATTTGTCAGATCTAACGAACTGATATTTTGCTCATTATTAACTAGAGTGCATACTTTATTCATAATTCCTCAGTTTTAACTAATGCTGTTTTTCTATTTGTAGATTCTATGAAAATACCACACTTAATCATGTCTCATCCTACATCTTCTAGATTAAGATCATTTCTCAGGTTTCCTTATGTTTGATGATGTTACTGTTTTGAGTAGTACAGATCGGGTATTTTGTAAAATTTTATTCATTTTCAGTCTGCCTAATATTTTTTGCTTGTGTTAAGTCAGGGATTATTGGTTTGGGACAGGAAGAACACAGATGCAAAGTATTATTTTTATCACATTATACAGAAGGCACATACTATCAATATCACTGACTATTGTTGATAATCTGGGTCTTCTGATTGAGGAAGTGTATATTAGATTTCACATTTGTAAATTCACTCCTTTCCCCACTTTGAAAGAGTCATTTTTAAGATGTTCACTCCTTAAGGAGACCATCTTAATGGATAATGAATAACCTTTCATCTCCTTGAGATTATCATATCTGTTATACATGAATCACTTGGAATTCTTCTCTATAGAATATTTGTCTATTCTCCCTTAATTGTTTGCTTATTTAAACATTTGTTTATTTTAATACATACTCATGGGTATTTATTATATTTGTTGGGTTATATTACTGTGTAGTTTTATCTCCTTTGAATTGTCCCAGCTTCAGTCATTGGAAGCTCTTTCAGCTGTCTTTTGTGTCTCTCTACCATAAGCACATCATTTTTTGGTTATTTGTTTGGTTGTGTTTAGCATTGCCTGACTTTCTGGTATTATAAATGTTCAAGACTAACTTTGCATATTCCTTGTCCCAGGCCTAGAATCAGTCATTTCTTCAAAGAGCTCAGGTTTGTTGTTGTTGTTGTTGGAGAATGATACTAGAAACCAAAATCTGAGCACTGGATGTGGTCACTGCGACTGGAATGTCATTGCTTCAGGGAATCTCAGCAGACAGGGCTAATGAATAAATGGGTGCC
This sequence comes from Budorcas taxicolor, assembly GCF_023091745.1. Lineage (NCBI taxonomy): Eukaryota > Metazoa > Chordata > Mammalia > Artiodactyla > Bovidae > Budorcas > Budorcas taxicolor. The sequence goes on along the minus strand of NC_068934.1, from coordinate 4,581,588 downwards.
TGATCGCCTGTGTATAACACATATCTCTAATCACTGGTGCTTCAAAATCTGAATTTATATTAAGTATTTATAAGTAAATATTGATGTCTCTAATACCGCATGAATCAGTCTAGCCTTCCCCCCTTGCTTATCTGTAACTCCAAATTCTAAGAGTAAGAATCTTGTCTCCTGCCACTAGAGATACATGAACTTACTTATTCAGTCTCAGTATCCATATATAGTGGTTTCAAAATACAAACCTATAATCCCACAGAAAAAACACTTTACCAAATTAAGTATAGTGCTTAGATACAGTTCCCTTTGTCTTTAGTTTTATAATGACCATTAGTTTCCAAAGGTAATGAGGTCAATATGCTTTTTACTTTTCCTGCTTCAGTGAGGTATTGTTTTATCAGAGTCTTCATCTCAGCCTGGATTCCCAGAACTCCTCATTAATTTTTAAAATTTGCAAACCTTAAGCTTCCACTCTATGCTGTAAGGCATTATGGGTTTTGACACAGTGTCATATATCCTCTGCTATGATATCATACAGAATAATTGCACTACCTTAAAATTACTCTGTGCTCCAACAATTCAACAATTTCCATATTTAAACTTCAGCAAGCATCAAATAATTTTCCACTGCTGTAATTTTGTCTTTTGCATAATATCATGTAGATGGAACCATACAGAATGTTTCCTTTTTATATTGGCTTCTTTTGTTTAGCCATACACATTTAAGATCTTTAAAATTCTTATCACAAGAAAAAAAAATGAATCTATGGGAGGTAATAGATGCCAAATAAACTTAGTTGTGGTAATCATTTTGCAGTATATACAATATACCAAGTTATTATGTTTTACAGTTTAAACTGATATAATCTTCTATGTCAGTTACATCTCAATAAAACTGGGAAAATAAAGTTAGTCTCTTGTAAACAGCTAAAAAAAAAAGTAAGCTACATTGTTGCAAGCATAGATAGTTCAGTTTTCTTTAAATCACTCAGTAGCATTTCTTTGTACGGTTTTCTCAAAGTTGGTGTACTTATTTACCTTTTGAAGAATATCTTGATTGCTTCAAGTTTTGGTAATTATGATCAATGGTTTATAAATATTTTATACACGTTTCCATGTGGACCCAAGTTTTTCATCAGCTGACGGAATGCTCAGGAGCAAGATGCTGTGTTACGAGTACTGGTAAAAATTTGCTTAGTTTTTTCAGAAAGTGCCAGACTATCTTCCAAAGTGGCTGTACCACTTTATACTCCTATTTAATGAATAAAAATTCCTGATGAATGAGAATTACTGATGCTTCTTATGCTTGCCAGCAATCAATATTGTCTATGTTTTGGATTTTAGACATTCTAATAGATATGTAGATATATCTTGTTCCTTTTCTTGTAAATTACATAGTAATAAGTGATGTTGATCATCTTCCCATATGTTCATCTTCCATATGTGTATATTCTGTCCTGAGATGTCTATTCAGGTTTTTCTTACATTCAGCTCAGTCCAGTTCAGGTGCTCAGTCATGTCTGACTCTTTGCAACGCCATGGACTGCAGCATGCCAGGCCTCCCTGTCCATCACCAACTCCTGGAGCTTACTCAAATTCATGCCCATTGAGTCAGTGATGCCATCCAACCATCTAATCCTCTGTCATCACCTTCTCCTCCCTACATTATTAAGTTTTAAATTTTTATTTTATATTCTGAACACAAATCCCACTTCAAACATGTGATTTGCAAATATTTTTTACTAGTCTATGATTTGTTTTTTCACTTTTCATTTCATTTTCCATTTCTTTTGCAAAGAAAATATGCTTAATGTTAATAAAGTTCAATTTATATTTTTCTTTTATGATTAAAATTTTTATTTTCATGAATTGTTCTATCTGAAACTTATGTAAAATTTTGATTATTGTTCTTCCTGACATTTTACAGCTTTGTGTTTTAAATTTAGGTGTATAATACGTTTTGAGTTGATTTTCATGAAAAATACAATGTCTGTGTTTAAAATCATTTTTTAAGTACAGACATCATCCAATTGTAGCACCATTTATTGCGAAAAGATGATCCTTTTTCCATGGAATTGTTTTTGTCTTTATCAAAGACCATATGGTTATATTTGTTTTGGTTTATTTTTGGCATTTTAACTTTAAACTATTGATTGATGTATCTGTTTTTAATGCAATACTACACTATCTTCATTATGGCCACCTTGAAGTAGGGTTATGTGAGTCCTTCACATGCATTAGCTATTCTAAATTCTTGATTTCCTAGATGAATTTTAGAATTAGTTAACTGATGTCTACGAAAAATTTGTCAAGGTCTTGATTAAAATTTTGTTGACTCAACAGATGCAGTTGGGAAGAACTGGTGTCATAAAGATATTGAGGCTTCTAATATATGAACAAGGAATAGCTCTTCATTTGGTTAGATCATCTGATTTCTGTTATCTGTTTTATGGTTTTCTACACACAAATTCTATGAATATTTTGTTATATTTTTACCAAGCTATTAAACTCATTAGTAAATGACTTTACTCATTAGTAAATGACTAATCCGATTCCAATTGTTTATTGCTGATATATGGGAAAGTAATTGACTTTTATATATCAATATTGAAACATGCAAAGTTGTTATATTAACTTATTATTTCTAAGATCTCTCTCTCTTTCTGTATGTATAGATTTGTTGAGGTTTTTATAGAGAAAATCATCCGTCATGTCATCTGAAAACAAAAATGGTTTTAATTCATCCTTTCTAATTTGTATATCTTTTCTTCTTTTTACTGTTGTATCCAATAAAGGAAGATTTTCAGGATGAAGTTAACAGGAATAATGAGAGAGGATATCCTTGCTTCATTTGCCATGTTAAAGAAATCAATCTTTCACTATTAAGTATGATGTATAAGATGTTAGAGTTTTTCAAATATACTCTTTATTTGGTTAATGAAAGTCCATCCTATTCCTAGCTTGCTGAGGCTTTTTATGTTTGCTTGTTTTGAAAATAGTCTTGCAATCTTGGAAAGAACTACAGTTGGTTGTGACATATAACTCCTTTTCTATTTTGCTGAATTCAATTGACTAATATTTTGTTAAAGATATTTGCATTTATGTTTATGCAAGATATTGGATTATAGTTTTCTTATAATGTATATGTAGTTTTATTAAAAGGTATGTATATATAGTTTTATTAAAAGGTAATGGTGGCCTCATAAAATCACATGCAATGCGTCCCCTAACTTATATTTTATGGAAGAGATTGTTTAGCATATAACATTGGCACAATTTCTACTTTAAATGTATAGTTGAATTTATCAGTGAAACCATTTGAGATATGTGTTTTCTTTTTGGAGGATTTTTAGCCACTAATTTAATGTCTTTGCTAGATATGGAGATATATAGTTTACCTATTTGAGAATTTTGGTAGTCTGTTTCTTTCAAGGATTGATCCATTTTATCTAAAATTGTGAACATAGAATTTTTACAGTGTTAAATTATTACCCTTTGAATGCCTATTGGATTAGTAATTATCCTCTTCTTTCTTAATATTGATAATTGTGTCTTTTTTTTTTCTTTCTAACCTGAGAGGAAGTTTATTAATACAGTGATTATTTTCAAAGAATCAGCTCTCAGTTTCATTGTGCATAGAGGGTGAAGTTGGGGGCAGGCGGCAGATTTATCCTATTTGGTCCTCTCTGAGTTTCCTAGATCTTCTGCCCTGTTCTCTTTCTTCCAATTATATGTATTCACCTTTCATTATTGTCCCCCAGTTCCTGAATTTTCTGATGTGCTTTCCATTACTACTTCTGTTGTTCCATCTTACTTCTCATTGGATATTAGTTTGGAAAGTGGCTATTGACCTCTTGTTAATTTTTCCTCAGATACCTTGAATATATTGATGATGCTCTTGAATGCATTCTTGGTTACTTCCCCGCCCCCCCCCCCCCCCCCCCCGCCCCCCATCATTTTCTTTTGATTCTCTCATTGTTTCCGTGTCTTTGCTGAGAGCAGCCACTGGGTTTTGTATGTTGTACTTTTCCCCCATTAGAACCCTTAATATGCTGATCATAAATATATTAAATCCCTGTTTTGATAATTCCTACATCCGTTTTGTATCTGAGTCTGGTTGTAATGCTCACTTCATTTTTTATTTCTCTTTTGGCATGACTTGTGATTTTTTGTTGAAAGTTGGATTTGCATCAGTGTTAGGTTCTCAGGCTTTAGTGTTTATCTGGCTAGGAGTTTGACTGTTTAATGTTTTCGAATCTATTCCTACCAGAGGCTTCAGATCCCTCTACTGTCCATGGTCTGGCTTCTTGCTTGGCTCTGTGTTTCTATCTGTTGCTCAGAGAGGATCTGTGCCACTCTTTAGGCTGGGATTCATTATCATTAATAGGAGAGACCTTCTGTGTCATAATATGGTGTGGCTGAGAGGGAAATTCTACAGCGTTCTGATTAAGTCTCACTCTTTGCCTGTCTCAGGGCTATACCTTCATGGGTATTTTAACCTCTCTTCCAAGGTCATGGTTGTTGCTATTGGTTTTTAAGTTGCTGCAGCTGTTCTCTGCTAACCCACTCTGTTTTTCAGCTGCAGCCAGTGGGTTTCACTACAGCGGAAGCAAATGGCATTGCAGGGGTCCCTTAGGCTTGACGTTCCCTAGAGTCTCCCATTCTCATGTTAGTCTGCACTCAGCCTTCAGCACGTCATTAAAATTACCACTTCACTGTTCCCAAAAGATTTTGGTGTCCAGCAGCTTTTGCTCCAGATGAGTAGATCTCAGATGTGTCTCTTTGCAAGTTCTTCTCTGTCTGGATTTTGGAAGATGCAATTTGCCCTGTAACTTCAGTTCCATCATAAATTCAAGTAAAGTCATTGATTTTCAGTTTATTCAAATTACTCTTGTAGTGAGAGTGAGAGTGATGACTGGCCCTTTCGACCTGAAATGGGAAGGCCTAGCTTACCAATTTTTAATTGAAATATTTTTATTCCTTAGCATGCCTCTGACTAAGTTAATTGGAAAATCAATAATCTCATTTAGTCCCATTTGGTAAACTGATTCTGCAGAAGTACTTTTAACAGTCCATCTGGGTCATGTTATCACCTGGTTGAAAAATTGTCACTATTTCTGTTTTCCACAAGATGACAACCAGCTTCTTGATGGAAGAGCTGTGGTTTAGAATGCTCAAGACTTACCTTTGACTGAGAAAGATAACATCTTCAGATTCTTTTGTTAACATTGTAACATTCTATAACCTTGTCTTCCTTCGGTGCTTTTATCAGGAGCTTGGTGATCTAAGGAGAAGAAAAACTGTATATTTAAAAAGTTTAAAGAGAAAATAAATATTTAATTTTAAAAGATCACACTCATTACACTAGCAACCCTCAGAGATAGGTTTGCCCTCCACAGATGAAGAAACTAAGTTCATAAAGAGGAAGAGTGTTTTCCATGTTCATTCCAGGAACAAGGCGTAATGGTCATGTTGGTGTCTGGGGTGGAATGCAGAGCCTGAGTTATTTCTTCCTTGGTGCTTCAGATTATACCTGCAAGGCTCTCATCATTCCTAAATTCAGAGAACAGGAGAGTCCTATACGCAGTCATAGTGCACATTCAATATTCCTGCAACAAAATTTATGAATCATATACTGTGTATCAATTGCAGCACTAGCCACTAGAAGTACAACTGTGCAGATGGAATAAGTCGTTTGTGAACTCAGGAAACTGATAGACTTCCAGAAGATTTGAGAAAGTGAGCACAATACTAAATACGTTTTTTGCCTTTTCCAAAGAAGATATAACAATGCATTCTTTGTATTTTGTTTTGATCTTCTTTCCAAAGTTTTTTTTTTTTTTTTTTTTCCTCCTTACCTCAGATATTTTGGTAATTTTCTTATCTATGTACAGGTCTTTTTTCCTCTCTTTTGTTCGCTCCTTCAGGCTTCAAAAACCTTAAAAAGACCTTTCCCTAAATAGATAGCCAGTAGAATTAAAATAACATTGGATTGAGAGGCAAGAAAACAGGTTTGACTCTCAACTCTGTTGGTTGATTACCTGAATGACCTCTGACAAGTCACTTGACCACCCTTAAGACAGTTTTGTTCATCTATAAACTGCAGGTGATAATAACCACTTTACAGAGTTGTTATGCTAATTAAATGAGCTAATATATTCAAATAACACTTTTAAGTAACACAGAGAACCAGAGACACATACAATTGTAAATTATTTTACACTTATTTAACAATTTACAGGATTCAGTTATACACTGGGAAGCACTGAAAAGCAGACTGTAGTTGAATATTACATTTTTTTTTTAGCAAAATATCTTAAGCCTTTAAAAGTGGTAAAGATTTTCTTATGCAAGCCAGCCTACCTTGTCCATAAATAAAGGTTTTTCCATTCTAATCATGACACTATATTTATAAAAGCAGTCCTTAAAACACCACTTCTTTCAGATTGAAGCACAGTCTGTATTTGGTTGCTTTCTACAGATTTTATCTTTAAATATATTAAATATTGTCATGGAAAATATGACAAACATGCCTAGTTCCTTGAAGAAATGGTTCGTCTGGTAGATTTCTGCCACAGAATCTCATATGACAAGATTTGAAAGTCAGTTGCTTATAATTCTTTTGTAGCAATCATGAGACCTAGAAACTTGTGCTCCAGCATAATTAATGTAGTTTAATGTTCTTTATTTTTGTATAGCATGCAATTCCTCTCCCTAAGCCCCAGGCCACTTTGGAATGCATCATTATCCTTGTGCAAATGAGTTTGGGATCAACTGGTATAGTTCTGTTCATAAACATCTGAAAGGACTAGAGGGCAGGAATGTTCAAAGGCAGAGGCAAGAGAGAGAAGGTAGGGGATGTCAGGCACAGTTAACTTCTACCCTAGTAACCAATCTTTTCCTTGTAGTGACTTAAGTTATTTAAAGTCAGTTCAGAATTCAACACTCAACTCACTTTCTGCATGCCATAAATTTGATCGAAGAAAAATTTATAGGATGGCTAGGGTCCCAGATATTGGAATTAGATGAGTTGTTGAGGTTTACAGAAAGAAAACAAGGTTTTAAAGACCAAATAACACATAAAACATTTTTTAAAGACAGTGGTGATAGTAAAGGGAAACTATAAATATGATCAGACCAGAAGCAAGATATCATAGAGAAACAGCTATTAGGTTTTAAAAGATCAGGAGACCAGATAATATGTCATAACATAGCATCATAAGCTTAGTTTATTGAACTTGGGAGAATATTTGTATTCATAGTTACCCTGAGAGGGGATGTAGAAAGCCAAAATCAAACAAGCTATCTTTAGGCTTATCCTCAAAAGACCTAAAAGAAGTCAGATGAATATACAGAATCTTAGTTAGAAATTAACCTTGGAATGCTTTGGCTACTGCAACTGTCTCAGTAAAACTCAAGAAAAATCACTTGCAAAGCCAAATGGAAGAGTAAACAACAAAGTCATGGACATATCTCACTCTCACAGGCAGGTCTGATAACTCCCACATGGTAGATATATTGGAGTGGGGGGGGGGGGGGCAAAAAAGCTGAAGTGTTATAAATCGAAGGAATTGCATTGGTTGCACTACTGGTTCCAAAACACAGCTAGAGAAATCCAGAGATCAATAATGAGATTTCCATTTTAATAGCCAGAGCCATGATGATCAAATTTAAAGAAAAGTCCTGCTGTTAGCTAATTATTTGCTCATTTCACATAGATATGAAGTATATTCTAAACTACTTATGAGATGCAGTCATGAATTCAGGCACAACATTTTCCCCAGGCACCACTGCTGCACATTGCTAAGACTGGCTGGAGATAGAGCGTAACCTGAGACTGCACCAGGGACCTATGCGAGGCCTGCACTTAGTGTCTATAGTCTTGGTCAAGCATGAGATAACCTATCATACGTGTGTGCTGTGTGCTAAGTGGCTTCAGTAGCGTCCAACTCTTCGTGACCCTACGAACTGTCAGGCTTCTCTGTCCATGGGATTCTCCAGGGAAGAATCCTAGAGTGGGTTGTCACGCCCTCTTGACACAGAGGTGGAACCCATGTCTCTTATATCTCCTGCATTGGCAGGTGGGTTCTTTACAACTAGAGCCCCCTGGGAAGTCCTATCATATAATATAACCTATCATATAATCCCCTATAAAATATGAGCCAATATCACAAAGCTGTCTGGATAGAAATAATCTAAAGAATTTTTGAATCTATTTCTGGAAAAATGGACTGAATCTACTAAACTAAAACTAGAAAAGTGAAAAGACTTGTATTTAGATCTGACTGCCAATTATATAAATATAAGGTGGGAAGTTCAAACCACAAAAATAGAAAGCAAAAAATTCATAATTAGTCAGAGTAAGTTTCTAATCAGTCAACCATGTGATATAGTTCCTCAGATTCAAATAAAGATGCAAGCCTGTTGGACAGCTGTTGGAAGCATCCATCTATTAAAAACGTTGTATCATTTTTCAGAAGAACAAACAGAAATGTGAAATTTAAATAACATTGTTGTTGTTTAGTCGCCAAGTCATCTCTGACTTTACGACCCCATGGACTGCAACATGCCAAGCCTCCCTTTCCCTCACCATCTCCCGGGAGTTTGCCCAAGTTAATGTTCATCACGCATCGGTGATACCATCCAATAAATGCCATTAAATAACATGTCCAACATCCATTCCTGTAGCTGAAATGGAGCCAGATTTGAACCAAATGGTGTGTGTTCTTTCCATTTCCTGAAATCACATTAATGAGGGAATTTAAAACCATCATACATAAAAAAATAATATGAGGAGAAAATAAATGATTGGAAGAACTGTAGATGTTTCCCCTAAGGATTAGAAGACATGAAAAATACAAGACATGGTGAAGACAAGGAAAAATTATGATACTATGAGTTAAATATCTGATGATCCATTAATAACACAAAAGATAACAATGGAGGAGAAAATGGATAAAATTTAAGGATGGCAAGGTATCTATTGAGCTAGAAAAATTGAAAGGAATGTACAAGTTACTTAGGTGGTAATGATTTTCCTGCAGCACAAGTACTGGAGAAGACTTTTGAGAGTCTCCAGGACTGCAACAAGATCAAACCAGTCAATCCTAAAGGAAACAACCCTGAATAATCATTGGAAAGGCTTTGCTGAATCTCCAATACTTTGGCCACCTGATGCAAAGAGCCAACTCATTGGAAAAGACTTCAGTGCTGGGAAAGACTGAAGGCTAAAGGAGAAGGGGGCAGCAGAGCATGAAATGTCTGGATGGCATCTGACTCAGTAGACATGAATCTGAGCAAACTCCAGGAGATGGTGGAGGACAGAGGGGCCATGGGGTCACAGGGTCAGATGTGACTCAGCAACTGAACAACAATAGCAGCAGTGAGTTTTCTGATAAGGAACATGCTCAGGTAGAAACTAACCATCTGTCAAAGGAATTATTACAGAAGTGGCTTGAATATTGTGATGTGGTCATTCTGCTGTTGCTGCTAAGTCGCTTCAGTCGTGTCTGACTCTGTGCGACCCCATAGACAGCAGCCCACCAGGCTCCACTGTCCCTGGTATTCTCCAGGTAAGAACACTGGAATGGGTTGCCATGTCCTTCTCCAATGCATGAAAGTGAAAAGTGAAAGTGAAGTCGTTCAGTTGTGTCCAACTCATAGCGACCTCATGGACTGCAGCCCACCAGGCTCCTCCGCCCATGGGATTTTCCAGGCAAGAGTACTGGATGATATTAAACTCTGACTCTCAGAGGTTTTGATTCTACAAAACTCTGGAAGCACACAGGTAGTATAGGAAAATCTCTGGACTAGCCTGTGGAGGACTTTTTTCTGGTTCCTTTCCTTGATCCAAGCTAACCAAAGAATGGCTACCAAAAGATAGAGGAAACAAACAAAAATCCCTGTTGGCTCAGCAGTGCAACTTCAGTTTACATGTTACACAGCACCACTGTCCATGATGCTTGGTTTCCCAAGAGATTCTCAACGATATGATTTAGGAAAGTGCATCCTGTTACTAACTTCAATATCTGCTTGATGTCTTGCTTCCCCTAAGGGCCAAGTAACACCTTATCATTGGTCTAATAATACTCTGTGCTGAGGTCTCCTGCCTCTGCGTCCTTCCATTACTGATTGGCTGCATAACCCTGATCAAGTTACAGTTGTCTCATGGGCGTGCTGAACAGTGCTAGCAGTCTTTCAATCTAATTTACTGTAGGAATAAAAAGTAACTCAAGAATGATCTATAGAGTGGTGACAATACACAGGAGACTTGGTGAACTCTAGAGCTTGGTGGTTGCAGCAGAAGAGACATCCAGGTTAGTAATTTACATTCAACTCAGAAAATAAAAGTGCAAATATTCATTTTATCACACATATATTAGGTAATTTGGATATGTATTGCAGAGGGTTGAGTTGTTAAAAGGACTCAATGTGGAGTCTTTCATAGTTTTTTAATATAGGAGATCTCATGTGGATGCATGCTCAGTCACTTCAGTCCTGTCCGACTCTGCCACCCCACGGACTGTAGCCCACCAGGCTTCTCTGTCCACAGGATTCTTCAGGCAAGAACACTGGAGTGGATTGCCATTTCCTCTTCTTGGGGATCTTCACAACCCAGGGACAGAAACTGCATTTCTTGTATCTCCTGAAAAGGCATCATAGTTCTATACCAAACACTATCATAGGTTACTTGCCTGTATTATTACTCATAATCCTCATGATGACCATAGGAGGTATGTAAAATTTCCCCATTGCACATATGGGGAGAACGTCTTCAGTGAGAGATAGTGATCTGTCCCAGTTCAGCTCTTATTGTACTATTTTGGGCATATGACTTACTCCATTTGAGAGGTAATTGTTAATATCTAAAGCATGTGTAATAGTAATGCATACCTTTTATTGCATATGTATACATAGTATGCAATCTGTTCAAACGATACATAAAAATCTGCAAAAAATTAAGCATGTGAGACATGGCATGCGCCTGCTCAGTCACGTTTTGACTCTTTGTGACCCCATGGACTATAGTCTGCCAGGATCCTCTGTCCACGAAATTTGATAATTTGCTATGATGATGATAGCAAAGAATTGTAGCACAGCAAAACACCATGATAATATAACCAGAAAACAGAGAAATCTGGACAAAATGTGATTAGCAGCTACCCAGCCTTGTTCCCTCACGTGGCCCAAGATTTCAAATGAAGGCAAGTGTAAAGTTCTTGTAATTGATGGGATGGGGTTGGAGTGAAGGAATTAGAGGGAAGGGAAGAGCAAAAAGGAGGATGAAGAGGGAAAAATTAGGGTGGAAATAATATCAGGAGACCCCCTTCTCAGGAAGCAAAGAGACAAACTGTTCCGATGTAATCAGCAATCTCTTGGCTTAGTCCCCCAAGCAGAGCTGGGGAAGCAATTGTCAAGTAATCATGAGGTTCCTGGAAGTCCCAGAGAGCTGAGGGTCTCAGAATTATTCCCATAATTATTTAAGCAACAGAGGAGAAAAGCCACCAGAGTACATTAAACAACAGCTGGAAATGGGTCATATTTGGATCACTGCAGCCACCCTGGAATTCCCGTTTGTCAGCTATGCAGGTTTATCCCAGTTACTTTGTTAACCTCCTAACAATAGTCAATCCTTCATTTTACTTGAACGAGACTTTTGGAGCCAAATCTATCGGATGATGACAGTGTTTTCCTTTTATAATAACTAGCACCGAGGTCTTTGGTGCCTCTCACTGTCTCTTACCCTTGCGTTCTTCCATGTAGCACTATTACTCCTGTGCCACTGGTTCTATTATTATGCATCACTTACACATGAGGGAGTGGAGGCTTAGAGCTGCTGAGCTAACGGCAAGCCACAAGGCTGTGTAGTGTTTCAGTTATCTCTTGGCGTGTAACAGACCACCTCAAGATTTAATAGCTTGAAAACATCGGCCGTTTTATTTGCTCACAATTACTGATCAGATATTTGGCTGGAGATAGCAGGGACAACACCACGGTCTGGGGCCTCAGGCGGGGGCTTAAATGGCTAGGGTGAAGTGTATGTCTGGTGTCTGAGTTCTGGCTGTTACCTGGGTTCCCTGGCATTTCTGCATAAGTCTAGTGTGAGCTTCTCTGCACGGTGATCTCAGGATTGCAGGAGAAATTGTGCTAAATACCAAGTCCACTGTGAGAGTGCTCATAAGCCTCTGACTGCATCATGTTTGCTAATGTCTCACTGGATGCCAGTCATGTGCAGAAGTACTGTCACTGCGAGACCGGACCTCGTTTACAAAATCTAGTAGACGACAAAAATAACACAGGCATTTTATTGGGGGGAGAGCTATGCCAGATTGTGTGTGTGTGTGTGTGTGTGTGTGTGTGTGTAGGGGAGAGGGTGTGTCACATAAGACTACAAGGGTAAAAATAGAACTACAGAGTTTCAAAGAGAAACCATCTATGTAGTACAGCCCTTCATTTTGCACAAAAATACAGTAGGGCCACAACAGGAAAGGAACTAATGTCACAGACCTAATTATTGACAAAGACTAGCTTCAGAATGCACATCATACCAGAATCCAATAGCAGGTAATATTGGTGAACAGGAGAAGAATGCAGGAACTGAATGAGACTCATGAAGAATAAGAAGAGGCAAGGAGTAAACAGTCTAAAAGCCCAGGCTGAAAAAACCATATTCCCTCTTCCACAACAGTGGCCTCTGTGATTATTTGGAGTACTTACATTTTGCTGTTTTTCTACAGCTCTGCATTTGAATATCTGTCTTGGAGCATAAACTACTGAGAGCAAAAGGCTGCTCATCTTAAATATAGAACAAAGTACTCTATGTAACCAAAGCTTTAGGATTGTAAAAATGATGGAACACATATGATCCCTTAAATTCACATGGGACCAATATGTCTAGAAAATCTGCGATATAGATAATTATTAACTATTTTACATAGAACTTTTACAACTTAGCATAAAATAAAACTATACGGTAAGTGTGCTTTTAAGTGTGTATGTTGTGGTTGACTCTTTGCAACCCCATGGACTGTAGCCTGCCAGGCTCCTCTGTATATGGGATTTTTCAGGCAAGAATACTGGAGCACGTTATCATTCTCTACTCCAGGGGATCTTCCCAACTGAGGGACTGAACCTGTATCTCTTGTGTTTCCTGCACTGGCAGGCAGATTCTTTACCAGTGCACCACCTGGGAAGCCAAGGCCTGATTTTAATCCCTGCCCCTTTTCTTTCCACAAAGGAAACTAAGAGTAAAATGGATAAATGATGTGCCCAGGATCACATGGCTAGTGTGTCCCAGCTAGGAGTTAAAATTTGACCATTATCCTCCTGCTCCTCTTCCTTTGATGCAATGAAGCCACAATCACAAGGAAAGATAGGATAGCATGTTTTAAACACACCAGGATTTGAATGCCAAATCAGGCATTTGTCTCTAAAGCGTTCTTGTAGAAATGGTATCACCTCTCTGCGTGTGAGCAGTTTCATTTGCAAAATGAGAGGCTGGACATGAATATTTCTCAGAGGTACTCCATCTCCAAACTGGTTCTAGCATTCATTGACAGTTGAAAACACGTTATTCAAGGCAGCACCATCTGCTGGTCATTGGTGAGATTACCTGATGGTTCCTGCTGAACAACAAAAAAAATCAGTTAAAAGAAACACAGAAGAAAACTACTATACGTAAAACAGACAAACAAGATCCAATGTATTGTACAGGGAATTATATTAAATACCCTGTAATCAAATATAATGTAAAACAAAAAAACACACCAATATACACAAGTAATAAATATACACTATTTACCCCAAATCAATTCCAGTGTGGATTTCATTACTTCATTGTATAATGTTTGTAATGTTGACATTCAAATATCAAGAGCATCACGCTAATAGAATGGTTGTGCAAAGTTGCACACGGGGATAGACACTACCCTCACATACAAATCAGGTCGATGACACCTACACATTTCATATTCACCATAAAAGCAGTCATAGGTCCCATCACAGTTCTATGTAATTAGCATTAAATACATTTTAATCCCATGTAGCTACATGTATTTGAACAGTAACCAGAACTATTGCATTTGAACTGTATAATTACACACTGGCTCTCTCAGTGGCAGAAAATGTATAATTATGAAGTTCTTTGCATTATCAGGAAAAAAAAAAAAAAAAGAACAACTGTGCCATGCTGGGGAAAATCATAATAGGATTATGCTGCCTGTGATTCCACATCTCTTAGTTCAGGGCCTACTTAACTTTCTATACAGTGTAATTAGGCATGAGGTGGGGTTGGAAGACAAATGATATCTAATGTATTAACAGTCCCTCTTATTCCCAGATAGCTGAAGAGTATTCTACCAAGCTTATGCCAACATTTTTGTGTGCACAAAATGCAAGTGATTTGCCACTCCACACGGAGTAACACTATTCTATTTCGTGCCTTTTAATACAAGATTCTAAAAATATTTCCCCAAGCCACTCAAAATGCATCCCTGATGTTGGTTTTATATAGGTTTTCTAGATTCATGAAACATAATGACATAGGGGAGTTAGAGTGGATGAAGTATGCTCAGTAAGTAAGAAGGAACGCATACTGAATACAAGCTAAATGTTGAATTTCTTGTTTGCTCTCTCAAGAAATGAGAAGCTCTATAATGACTCTCCAAAGGATATGGCTAAATAATTTGGTTTATTTTCTACCACTCTGTGACAGATAAATTCCTTTATTTAAATGTTTAAAAATTTATTGGTGACTTCCCTGGTGGCTCAGATGGTAAAGCATCTGCCTATAATGTGGGAGACCCGGGTTCAATAACTGGGTCAAAAAGATCTCCTGGAGAAGGAAATAGCAACCCAGTCCAGTACTCTTGCCCAGAAAATCCCTTGGATGGAGTAGCCTGGTAGACTGCAGTCCATGGTGTCGCAAAGAGTCGGACATGACTGAAAGATTTAACTTTCACTAAAAGCTCTTATAGCAGCTCACATAGAATCTTAGTGGAGTATAGGCTTCTCTTGAACAAATAAGATGATGCTCTTAAGTAAAATGCCTTAGGATGTCCTTCATGGTCTAGTGGTTAAGAATATGCCTTTCAGTGCATGGGACTTGGGTCCAATCCTTGGCTGGAGAACCAAGATTCCACATACTGAGGGCCAACTAAGCCCCTGTGTCTCAACTGCTCAACGCATGTGCTCCGCAACTAGAGAAAGACCACAGTCCACAGCAAAGACCCAGCACAGGGAAAAAAAAAAAAAAAAACAGCCTTGTGGGCATCATTAGATGTTATGGAATGTAATTCAGGAGCAACTGAGATTTGGAAACCAATGGGAGCTTAGAGCCAGTGCTTTGGTTGGGAGAGTGACTGTCTTACAGAAGGTGGAGGAAGTGGGATCAAGCAAATAGCGCTGGAAGATGTATGTTTAGACTGTGCCTAGAGGGAGTTCTTATTAAAACACATAAATTTTGAAGTAATTAAAAGTACTACATGGAGGCAAAAGGTGACCAATTACAGAAAAGTTGGAAAGCAGAAACTGAGATGAAGGTGGCAGAGGAATGACTTTTTCTAAGACGGTGAGAGTTGAGCTGAAAGCTAAATCACGAAAACATGGCAGCTTTTCAGGGGCCTCGTGGGAAACATTTCAGGCAGGGATAAAAGCAAGTGCTACATCTTTGGGGACGAATAGTGAAAGAAAAACAACTTGAAGTAAAAAGAGCAAGAAGCTGCCACTTTACTACTGGATGTGTAAACCAGATAAGCATCCTGGTTTCCAAAGAGGTTAACACTGTTTGGGAGTTCAGCTGGGTAAAGGTGGATGAATCAGAACATCCAAACCATAACATCGAGTCATATGTGAAAATAGGTCATGTAATTGGGTCCAAGTCTTTCTCCTCTGCTTCGAAGAAGCTATTAATTACTCTAATTTAAAATATCTTGGGACTTCATTGGCAGCCCAGCGGGTAACACTTTGTGCTTCCAATGCAAGGGGCAAGGGTTCGATCCTTTGTTTGGGAACTGAGTTCCCACATGCCACACAGCATGCCCCAGCTCCCACAACAAAAGATAAAATATCTTATGCTACACAGAAACTTACTTTTCCTTGGAAAGCTCAAGTTTTGGAGGTATTTCTGTTGCTATTTATTTCATTTCTATGCAATTAAATGAATGCAATTTCATCTCATATTAATGAGATGAAAAACATTTCAGAGTATTAAAACCCATATGAATTAATACACATGATTAGTTTATTGACATCTCATATTTAATCAAAATTCTTTTGAATATTAAGATGTCCAAGAAAGCTGTTTTTTCTTTTTATTTAACTTAGCAAGGGAGGAGATTCTACCATTTCTTCCTGCAGAAGTTATGGACTTTCATAGGGGAATCATTGTGCAGTGCAATGAGAATTAGTTTGCAAATATTAGCCCAGAGTGCCACTCACAAGGCAGTTGAAGTTGGGGAAGTCGTTGAATCTCTTAAGCTTGTTGCATCATGATGTAAAATGAGATTGCATTATATGGCAACTGTTTCTCTGCACACCCTTACTCTTTTAGTAGAACTGTATTATTGCAATGGAATAGTCTACATATTTAGATGCGTGTGTGTATATATATATACATATAGGCTTTCTGGGTGGCTCAGACCATAAAGAATCCACCTGCAATGCAGGAGACACAGAGTTTGATCCCTGGGTGGGGAAGATCCCCTGGAGAAGGAAATGACACCCCACTCCAGTATTTTTGCCTGGAAAGTCCCATGGACAGAGGAGCCTGGCAGGCTACAGTACATGGGGTCACAGAGTC